>NW_020438980.1:4074-61015 GCF_000699045.2 Agrilus planipennis | reverse complement strand
GTCAATAACGCCGACATGTTGTGTCTATCGTTTTCAAATATCAAGTATCAAGTGACCTAATATTTTTTAGTTTGGTTGTTTTATTTACTCCCTTCTCCTGTTCTCTCACCCTCTGTCTCTTATATGATCTATAGTTTCTATATTTTTTATAAGGTAATATAGGTAAATCGATTCATCATCCTAGAAGTTTCACAACAAACCAAAAAATCCATTTCATTTTTTTTAATTTTTGTTATTATTATTATTACTAATACAATCTATTGTGTATTCATATATCAAAAATACCATTAGAACCAGAACATGAAAAAATACTAAATAACATTAGTATTAATTCTCATTAGTTGCAGGCCTCTTTCGAATAAAATAGTTTGCCGGACAGTCAGGGCCGTAGCGATGAGCTCGGGGCCCCGGTGCGGTATTCCGCAAGGGGCCTTTCTTAAAACTGATGATCAGAAAAATGAATTCTATAGTGATGTTTCGGGTGATATAGATTTATGGTCAACAATTAGTAATTTTTTTATGGTAGCAATGATAATTATATCAACGGATTTAAGAAGTATTCGCGATTTCGAGATGTATGCATTCCATGTAACTACGTACCTGATTAGTATTGTGACAAAAATTGATATAGAAAAAAGTAAAATAAAAAATTATGATGTTCATTTCGTAGTTTGACTCAGCTCATCTCTAACAGCATAGATTTTTTTAGAAGTCATTTTTTGAAAACAGAAAACTGCTAAGGGACCTCGACTGCGGGGGCCCCGGTGCGCCGCACCGCTTGAACCGGCCTCGCTACGGCCCTGCGGACAGTATTTATAACCCTCCATATTCTTATATTTGGTAAAAGTGCACGGAATGCAATTTGAGTTAAATTCATCGGTTTCTCCTTTACATTTAGGACACATATACTTAATTTTAACAGGCATTTCTATAGAATGCGAACAATACAATTAGACAATAGAAATATGAAGACGTTGCTGCTCTACCGTTGACAACAACCGAATGAGTAGTATAGCTCTGACGGCTATTTTTTTTGAAATGTGTTTTACTAACCTTATTAATTAAAATATTAGATCGTATTTAATACGAAATGTTGTACATACAGATTTACATAATACTATGCAACCAATACTTTAAAACAATAACATTTTTCTCGACACAATAAGGTTCATTTTTACCAATATAGTTTACATGATTTTTACATGAAAAGTATTTATAATAGTACTTAGATAGTAATTTCACGAGCGATGGGAAATTTTTAATTTCTTCTATATTCATTTCTTGATTATATTTTGGCAGTCGGGAAATTCTTCTACAAACCGCAGTCGCTTTTTCGTTCCCATTACGTATACGGTTTCAGCAGTCGCAAAAATCCTTTCGATGAGGAAACGGCGGTTTCAGTACAAATGTTTTTACTTTTTCTTCTTGTAAAGACGCGATAGCAATTTCTTTCGCGACAAAGCGAGGGCCTTCAATTTCGAAACCTTGAAGGTCTACTATGTAATCTATTATTGGTTATACAGGGTGTCCCATTTATAATAATTAAAAAAACAACCATGACTTCCTGACACAAAATACAACAAAAAAGTGTTATACAATTTTTCAATCCAGTGACAATTGAGCTCGCAAATCGTCTTTGTAAATTTGAACGTACAATTTGTTCCATTACGGGCCTGGATCTAGGCGACTGACGTCGCTCAGCTGATCTATTGTGAATGTAACAAGTACCTATCGGGAAGAAGCCGAATGCACTTCCACCTTGTAAAAAAAGGTAAATGTGAAAAAGAAAAGCGTACCTTTTATAAAAAATGTTTAAATTTTCCGCCATTCGCTTCAATGCAAGGCTGACAGCGGCGTACCCAGTTGCTGCGAATTTTGGCCAAGATACCGGGAATATTTCGAATTATACGATAGGCATTGGTAATGTAACTTATCACCAACTGACGGTTGAATAAGAACCCTACTATAATGCACTATCACACTACTAATTGTCCTTATTATAATAGTCTTTTATGAAATGACCACTAAATAAATAAACTAACACTAACAAACAAGTAAATTCCACAACAATCCAAAGCAAACTGAACAACTTGTTAGAAACTACGACATTATGTGTATTTATTCCAGTCACTTCCAGCAGTGTAATTATACGAGGTTATATCAATATTTAGTTTTTTACATTTAATGAAAACAAAATAACCAAAATTAGTCCTTCTAGACACACCCTTGTATTACTCCACGTGAGGTTAATGATCTCTGCCAGCCAAAACTAACGTTTAACACATGTGAATGGTCAAAGTAGGTCTGCATCTTGTCTCAACTTTTACAACCATAACACATATATTTGTTTTCGTATACTAGTACGTTATGTTACAAACCTTTACCAAACGCTTGGTGGTGAGGGTTGTTTGTGCGCCGCTTCTAACTATTCCGTAGTCGTTATAATTTCTTTTCTATTTAAAATAACATAATACTCGACGTCATGGGNATTTTCCTTAATTAATCCATCAATTTGATCTCTATTTAGTGGGCTAAAATACTTATTAAGTACATTTATTCTATTCTTTATTCTAAACCTATTTGCTATAAATACGATTTTGTTTCATCATCTGCCATTGTCGATAAAAAACAAATAAAAAAACAGTATATTTGCCAACAAATGCACTTCACTGATATTATGAAAATATAATATAATGTTTCAGTTAAGCTTACCGCTGATCACTTTATCACTTTTAATGTTATTATCAAATATTGTTACAACCAATGTGCCGGGCTGAGAACGAACTATGGTCGACGCTATGGTTAACGATGGTTTTTATTTACCTAAAAAATGTTGGTGTTTTCCGGACAAAAATTACTATACAGTAATAATAATTCCTTTATCATTTTACCCTTATTCCAAAGTTACAAATTACTTACCTTTTAGTGCTAAGTCGACTAATTTCCTGCCGCGGGTGCACATTTCACCAAGTTTTATCACCTTCACAACATACAGTTAACTTTTCAAATATCTTATAATTGAATTAACCATCCTATTAATTTGTGGGCATAAGCCGTTTAATCAAACAAAACGTTATCAACTGATTTGTATAGTCTAGCAGATTTGGACTTTCCCACAGCGGGTGCCGGAAGCGACAAGATATGCATTTGTTATATTGTATACAAAGGGTGCTACTTTAGCAGAAAATATATCGGTGCCTTAATGCCACATTTTATATTAATCATATACACTGGGTGCCACATTTCTATTCTATGCTATGAGTGCCTCNATAGCAGGTTCTTTTGGATTAGGCAATAGAAATGATAGGGGAGATAGGCTGATAGAATTTTGCGATAAACATAACCGTCGCCAATACTTTATTCAACCATCACGTTAGGAGGGGCTATACGTGGAAGATGCCAGGTGATTTAGGGAGATATCAGTTAGATTACATACTTGTTAGGCAAAGATTGAAAAATCAAGTGAAGGACTGTAGGAGTTATCCAGGAGCAGATATAGATAGCGATCATAATTTAGTAGTTATGAAGACCAATCTTAAATTCAAAATTCTGAAAAAGAGGGCAGGTAGGGATGGATACGTAGTTTTTCTAACATGTTCAGTCATCTAATGGACCTTAACGCGAGTGCATTTTCTTCGGCTGATCCGTAACTTAATACCAAACATAAACAATAACATCACCCCAAAAAGCAGCTGATTCCGACCTACTGAAGGTGAATTTTTCCACGATCAGCTGGCAATCGTAATTAATTTGAGATTGTGCAGGGCCGGCATCAAAACTGTTATAATTTTATAATTTTTTATTTTGTTTCAAAAGTCAAAAGTGTTATAACATATAACACGCTATAACTTCTATAATGGTTAAGAACAGATGTATAATATGTTCTCTTTTTAATGTATATCGTAAATTAAACATTGGCGTTCTTTTTGCTCATCTTGTGTATCTTACTATCTAGTTTTCTTCTTCTGTTTTAATCGTTACATGTTTTAAATATTCCGTTAACTCCTTTTTCTGTTGATCTATCATATATAAAATGAGTACTTTAATACCTTCATTTGCTCTTTCAAAAGCCTGTGGAATTTCGTCCTTCATAGTTTGCTTCAACTTGCTTCAAATCGTTTGTTAATATTTTCTCCTTCTTCGCCGCGCATCAAATCGTAACGATTCGTTTGTCGGAATTTGTCAATACTTATGGTGATAATGGTAACTAATCTCAAGATGTCTACTATTTATTCTAAAATTACACCACTACCCCCGCCTCCCTCAATTCAGAAATTATTGAAACGATTTCGTTGGTATGTGAATAATTTCCCGCCGCTTGTGAAGCCAAAAGTAAACGTAAACGATCAACTATTTCAAAATAAACGTACTCGATAGGCTTTTCGTTATATGTCATATCTGAATATTCGTTATCATTCAATCCTTTTCCTTCCGGTGCAGAATGACTTCGTAAATATTTAGGCATGCGGGAGGGGATCTTCTGCATTAACGGACGTATTATTTCCGTATATTTATACGATTTCCCACCTCATATTTGTTTCGTTGGATCGAAATCACGATGATGGACGCTCGTCATTTCCAAAATCTGTTTATACGCTTTCTTATCAGCTAGTTTGTAGCCCGAGGGCTGCCGTTTAAATAGCAGTTCATATAAACCGGGCGTTCCGCGAAAAGGCGTATTTTGAATCCATATATTACTTTCGTTATGGAAAGTCATTATACTTTTTCCCATCATCCACTTTTCAATCGTCGAATTAAAGCTAATGCCGTATGTGGTATCGAGTTCGTTATGAACACCCTTTAGGAATCCTTCTATATATCCTCTAGCCAGCGGAGGATATTGGCTTAAATAGTCCTCGGTCACTTTTTTATTTAATACTTCTTGAAAACTTTTACGAATTTCCTCAATTGGTGTATTTTCCCAATCTAACGTTGTTGAAGTCGATGCCGGCGTTGATGCAGACGCGACATTTTCGAATACCTCCTCGTCCCCCTCATTATCACTAATGTATGTAACTTCATTTATCCTTGATGGAGTAGCAGCATACTCGAAGGTCTGTTCTTCATTTTCACCGGCAATTTAAAAACACCACCAGAACTGATAAGATATTGGCAACACTCATCATCGTCAACTCCCAATAAAATTAATTATAATTCGAGTCCTATCAGACGTACAATACATAAAATTGCGGTCATTTGTGTCTGGAATTTCTCTATAAAAAACCCGCTTCCTAATTATTTCGGATTAGTCATGACGCAAACGTTCACTTTGACAGGTAGAAGCAGCGTTCTTTTGGTAGATTTTTATCCTCCGATAGAGTTAGATAATCGTTACGAGTATTCGGTTGCCCTTATCGGCTTTCACACATACAACAGCATTCCAAATATTCAAGAGGGTGTCAACAATAAATTCTACTACTCCATCAATCCGGGAGAAGAGATCGTTATTAGTTTACCGACAGGATCGTTCGAAATTTCCGATATCGAGAGTTATCTACAGTCTCAAATTCCGCCTTCAGATATAAGTTTAAAACCTAATAATAATACTCTAAAATCTGAACTGAAGTGTAAATATAAAGTTAACTTTAATCATAAGGACAGTATAGGAAACCTATTAGGGTTTTCCCCGAGAATTTTAGAAGAAAACACTTTACATCAGTCCGATTTACCTGTGAATATAATCCAGGTGTCTACAATTCGCATCGAGTGCAATATAGTCAGCGGCTCGTACTGTAACGGATCACCTTGTCACGCAGTATACGAATTCACACCTGCAGTTGATCCAGGTTATTCCATAAATATTGAACCGAAAAACTTGACATTTTTACCGATCGATAACCATCGAGCGATTAGTAATATTACAATAAAGATAGTCGATCAAAATTCACAGCTTATTAACTTTCGCGGAGAAGAAATCGTTGTTCGATTGGAATTGAAAAAGCAACATGGGGTTGGTATTTATTAACAACGAAGCCGTTACATATCCAATTAACAATAAAAATAGGGGGGAAGGTCTACATAAATCTACGGTTATTAACAGTAATCAAACATTCGGTACTCGACCATCGATTAAGAGACAACATTGTTCTTCCACATATAATCATCTTTCACCTGTTAATCGGCAATTCCTAGAAAGCATAGGACTGACGGTAATAGACGGAAAACGACAACGACGACGACGAAATGGAAACTAGTAAACTTCAATTATTTACCAGTCCTGTCTATGACGAATCCATTACAAAAGAAGAAATACACACGTACCCGACAGAAACGAAAGCATACGGCAACAGCGACGAATGTGAGATAAATGTTAATCAGCAAGATGCATTTTTGGATTTGAGTGAAGCAGCCATTATTGTAGAGAGTGAGGTTGAAGTACAGACAGCAACCCCTGAAAATGTCAATATGACTCAAGTGAATTGGCCAACAATACAGCCGCATTTCTCTTTGAATATATCAGTTACGAATTGAATGGTATAGAAGTCGACAAAGTACGCGACCCTGGTATGACGAGTACTGTACGAGCATTTCTGTTGTGCAATACCAATCAAAGTCGTGCTCTCAATATAGCCGGCTGGAACTATTTAGACGGAGAGACGGTGATAAATCAGAATAAACAACGATTCCTGTTTCGAATTCCTTTAAATTTCCTCTTCGGTCTTTTCCAAGACTATCGAAAGGTGATATGCGGTCGTCATAAGATTCGACTTGTTCGTTCTCATACTGACAATAATTGTTACAAAATCGGATCTAACGAGAAAAAGTTGACTTTCACTATTCCAAACATTGAATTATGTGTGAAACATATATATCCGAACGATGCTGTCAAATTGCGAGTTTTGGAACAAATAGGACAAAATAAACCTATCATTATACCGTTTAGACGATGGGAATTGCATCAGTTACCTTCTTTACGCAATACCGATAAGGACGTGTGGGTCGTTAAGACCAGTACGAATGTCGAAAGGCCTCGGTATGTAATAGTCCTATTTCAGGCAGAAAGACGAGATTATATCCTAGAAGATATAACCAGTTTCGATAATATAGACTTGATGGATATCCGTTTGTTTTACTTTTGATTCTAAACTAGATTCTTGATCTAAATTAAATTTTTATTAAGAAGTTTATCGAAGGATAAAGGGTTTGACTGTCAGACTTTTGAACACCAAACAGAAACAGTCACATATAAAATCTCCCGCCTTATGTCGAAAATTATCTCCGCAGATAATGAGTGATTTTCGATAGTCAATAGTCAAATTAATATTAACATTAACAAGAACACTTATTGATTATATTATACAAACTAATGTTGAAAACAAAATGGTATCATTAAAAATACAATATTAAGCTAGAATATACTATGAAGATAATAGAATATATCCTTGACAAAAAAATATAATAAATCTAGGAAAATTAGAATGATATCATATACACTAAGTTATTACAAAACAACCTTATCAAATGTATATCGTTTCTTATTTTTTTCTCCAGTAAAAGTTTGTAATGGGATATCTTGTGCCTCATTAATATCCGCATTTTGATAAGATGATCCTTCACGTGTCGTCAATGTTGGAGTCATGGAAACCCTGTTCGATCTTACAGAATCATTGAAATTAAATATTTTTACGCATGGGGAGTCCATAGTGGCGCAACATTTCACACGTTTCCACGGGTTAAACAGTCTCAAACAACCGGGACAACAACACCAACACATTATTATTGTCAACAATAGTCCACCTAGTGGCACACACTGTATAGATCCAGCTACTTTGTACCTGTAAAAACGGTCTTTTCAGTTGGTCCCGTACATCTTTATCGAACTGCTTTAGTTTTTCTTCAGCCAGTTTGATGTCTTGTTGTTTTAACAGTTTCATATGTAGAGGTTCAATATTAACATATTCAATGAGGTGAAGATTGGGGGCACAACAGTCTTCTGGGATACTTGGCAAATTGACATTTGTCCTTACATTAGACGTTCGTTTTTCATTTGCGGTAATTCTTATCCCATTATTCAGGTAACCCACACAGCCCGTCTCTAGTTGAATGAATGATGGTGCAATAAGTGGAACCTTTTGGAGATTATCTCTAGGGAGTTTACCATTAAACTTCCATTTTTAGTAGCATAGAATAGCCAGAGATTGTCGTCCACCATCTGTAGTAACTCTTCCTCAAATTTTAGATGTAAAACTTCGCATTCTGCAGGTATTTTGTTGAAATTAAAAAGCTTTACCTCGCAGCGACTCGTAGAGGATACTGGTTGAGGGTTAACGCCTTTGCAGATCCATAATTTTTCTATTTCCATACAGTTGTTTATATCATCTACTTCAGCCCATGTAGTACCATGAACGTCGACAGCCATGAAGGGATTAAGTGGGATAATGGTTTGATAGATATTATTTTTACTATTGTAGGCAAATAATCGAAATAATTCCAATAAGGTATTTAAAACCAAAGGTATTTCAAGATCAATTACTATTTTAGAATCCAGAAGGAAAACTGATGGTTTTATCAAAGCATAATACTTATGTAATACGTCGTCAGAAGATAGTTGACCTTTTATGAAACCTAGTTCCCTTTGCAAAATTTTCGGATTTATTATTTCCGGGTGTAGTAAGCCTATTTTAGCATACGTTAACATATTTAATATTTTAGAAGTCTCAGTTTTGATTGAGATAACCATCTCTTGAATCAATTGGGCCGTATTAGTAATATGCATTATAAATTTAAATCTATCTAATTCATTATCGGTCGATTTAGACCAATTACTTAGCCTTTGAAGATTATGTTCTATGGTTTTTTCATTAGAATTGATTTTAGAGAATGTATCATTTAGTGTTTTTAGTGTAGTTTTAGTGATATGTGATTGTTCGCCCATTAGTTCAAGAGTTTCTTTATTAGATTTTTGCAGTTCTTCGATTGCACTATTATAAAATTTTTCATTTGTTTCATCTAAAGTTCCGAAAATTGTATGCATGGCCCTACCGAATATTGACATCCAGGCAAGCCTAATACGCCGAGTCGGAAACATGATAATAATATCATCAAGATCGCTCTGTAATTGTGAAATTTCCGCGTCTAATATTATTTGATGGCGAGATTTAATATCCAACGGTTCGGCGTTTATTTCTAATGTTTTTAATTTATTACTATACGAATGAATTACTTTCAACTGTTGAAATANCACGTGAGGGTAAAATACCCTGCCAGACATACTTATATCCTCAGCAGTAGATAAGACAGTGTTGAGAGATAAATATATTAGACACTTAAGGGTTTGTCAGGAGATGGTGATATCTTATGTATACAGAAATAGTCACATATAACATCTCCCGTCTTATGTCGAAAATTATCTATGCAGATAATGAGTGATTTTCGATAGTCAATAGTCAAATTAATATTAACATTAACAAGAACACTTATTGATTATATTATACAGACTAATGTTGAAAACGAAATGGTATCAAAAAAAATAATACAATATTAAGCTAGAATATACTATGAAGATAATGGAATATATCATTGACAAGTAAATATAATAAATCTAGGAAAATTAGAATACTATCTTATATACTAAGTTATTACAAAACAACCTTATCAAATGTATATCCGTTCTTATTTTTTTTTGTCCAGCAAAAGTTTGTAATGGGATATCTTGTGCCTCATTAATATCCGCATTTTGATAAGACGATCCTTCACGTGTCGCCAATGTTGGAGTCATGGAAACCCTGTTCGATCTTACAGAATCATTGAAATTAAATATTTTTACGCATGGGCAGTCCATAGTGGCGCAACGTTTCACACGTTTCCACGGGGTAAACAGTCTCAAACAACCGGTACAACAACACCAACACATTATTATTGTCAACAATAGTCCACCATCTGTAGTAACTCTTCCTCAAATTTTAGATGTAAAACTTCGCATTCTGCAGGTATTTTGTTGGAATTAAAAAGCTTTACCTCGCAGCGATTCGTAGAGGATACTGGTTGAGGTTTAACGCCTTTGCAGATCCATAATTTTTCTATTTCCATACAGTTGTTTATATCATCCACTTCAGCCCATGTAGTACCATGAACGTCGACAGCCATTAAGGGATTAAGTGGGATAATGGTTTGATAGATATTATTTTTACTATTGTAGGCAGGATAAGGAAATAATCGAAATAATTCCAATAAGGTATTTGAAACCAAAGGTATTTCAAGATCAATTACTATTTTAGAATCCAGAAGGAAAACTGATGGTTTTATCAAAGCATAATACTTATGTGGTAAATGGTAATACGTCGTCAGAAGATAGTTGACCTTTTATGAAAGGATTTATTATTTCCGGGTGTAGTAAGCCTATTTCAGCATATGTTAACATATTTAATATTTTAGAAGTCTCAGTTTTGATTGAGATAACCATCTCTTGAATCAATTGGGCCGTATTAGTAATATGCATTATAAATTTAAATCTATCTAATTCATTATCGGTCGATTTAGACCAATTACTTAGCCTTTGAAAATTTTGTTCTATGGTTTTTTCATTAGAATTGATTTTAGAGAATGTATCATTTAGTGTTTTTAGTGTAGTTTTAGTGATATGTGATTGTTCGCCCATTAGTTCAAGAGTTTCTTTATTAGATTTTTGCAGTTCTTCGATTGCACTATTATAAAATTTTTCATTTGTTTCATCTAAAGTTCCGAAAATTGTATGCATGGCCCTACCGAATATTGACATCCAGGCAAGCCTAATACGCCGAGTCGGAAACGTGCTAATAATATCATCAAGATCGCTCTGTAATTGTGAAATTTCCGCGTCTAATATTATTTGATGGCGAGATTTAATATCTAACGGTTCGGCGTTTATTTCTAATGTTTTTAATTTATTACTATACGAATGAATTACTTTCAACTGTTGAAATAAAGGTTTTATGTCAGTGTACGTTATTAATTTCCACTGTGTATATGAGCTCACCATTGGTCCTAATCATGGAAGTCTAAACCGGTATTGTTTAAAGGAATGATTTTGAAGGAGCTTATGGCTGATAATGCCCTGCAACAAAATAATTATTTTAATTATAGGGTTTTATTTGTTCAATATTTACTATGGCATTCGTATTGCGTTTTCGTTTTGAAGTTTCGAAATTCTTCTCACCTATTAGTTTAATTATTTCGAAAGGTCCCTCCCACAACACTTCGTTGGTTTTCCTATTTATTATTAAGTTCCTTAATAGTATCTTGTCGCCTATCTGATATTGAGGGAGCGGTTTAAGTTTCTCGTCATGTTTTAATTTCGTCTTTTCTTTAAATGAAGTTAAGTTTTCTCTCGCGGTGTTTCTGGCTATATCTAAAGTTTCTTTTAAATTTTTGAGGTAATCATCGGCTAATATTTCTTTCAACTCTCGGGGGTAATTGATATTTTGATGTTTAAAACCAATTAAGAGTTCGAAGGGCGTAAATTTCGTTCGTTTGTGTTTAGATGTATTATAACTCAATACCGCGAATCTTAAAGCCGTTTTCCATAAATCATTGTTGTTGTTTTCGTTGAGTAACTATGTACGAATCGTATCTTTAAGAGTAAAGTGAAATCTTTCGATTGAGCCGTTACTCTTTGGGTGATATGAGACAGAGAAAGTATGTTCGATTTTAAGTAGTTTTTCTAAATTTCGTAATGTTTTATTTAAAAATTCGCAGCCCTGGTCAGAATGCAATCGTTCAGGGAAACTAAAGTTCTGAAATGTTTTAATCAGTACTTTCGTCATTTCCCTAGCGGTTTTATCCTTTAAAGGGTAAGCCTGAACAAATTTTGTAAGCTGGTCTTGCATTGTTAAAACATGAAAGGTATTTTTGCCAACAGAAATATCCATTAGGTCTATATCTATCCTCTCAAATGGTTTGTTTGGAACCGAAACTAAAGTAAGCGGACTCTCGTAACTTCTCCTAATTGTCTTAGCCTTTTGACAAATTTCGCACGACTGTATAAATTGGGCTACATCTTTTTGCATGTTAGTCCATTGAAACTTTTCCTGTAGTTTGGAAACAGTTTCGTTTATTCCCCTATGACCAAATATGGCAGGTGTATGATTTTCCTTAATTAATCCATCAATTTGATCTCTATTTAGTGGGCTAAAATACTTATTAAGTACATTTATTCTATTCTTTATTCTAAACCTATTTGCTATGTATCTAACTTGATTTAAAAGTTCGTTATTATTTCCAGCGTTTAAAATAGAAATGTCTGTTTGTACAGTATCGTAAGAAGTCAGTATAATAATTAGTTTATTGAATATACTTAATTGTTGGACTTCATTAATGGAGTAATATTCTAGATGGTCATAGTTTTCTGAAGAGTACATTTTTATATTGTCTATTTAATTTTCGTATGCAAAGTCTAACTTTATGACATTTAACTGTTTGTTGTTTTGATCGTCCAAGAAAACGATTGGTCGATTGGGAATCGTAATTTCCTTAATTATTTTTACGTTAACTGTCTCTGGTATATAGTTTTTATTATTTTGGTAATCGTCAAAGTCAATGTCTGTCAGAAGGGTTTCGTCATTACTACAAATCGTACCCTTATCTGCGACGCGAGAAGAAGAAGAAGCCTCGTTACTTTCTTCGTTTCCTATAACTGCGTCGAACAAGTCATCGCTTTCGATTATATCCACATTTTCTAATAAGTTTTGTAAGTTTTCTGTGGAATCGTTAATTTCTTTTATAAAATTTTGTAAGTCTTTACTAATTTCGGAAAGTTCGTAATCTTCCTTTTTATTTAAAATTTTTATCTGAATCCTGGATAAAGCATCCGCATTGCGATTCAAGAAGCCCTTTTTATAAACAATCTCGTAGTCGTATTCCTCCAGTCTTAATCGCCAGCGAGCAAGACGACTACCCGGATCCTTTATAGAAAAAAGCCATGTAAGCGTGTCTGTGGTCGGTAACTATCTTAAATTTTCTACCAAAAAGTTAAGGTCGAAAATGCTTACAAGACCAGACTATCGCCAACAATTCACGCTCGATAGTCGAATAACGCGTTTCTGCACCGTTTAGGATTCTTGACGCATAAGCTATAGGTAGGTCTTTTCCTATCGGGCCCTGACTTAGAATAGCACCAATGGCATAACCAGATGCGTCCGTAGTTAAAACAAAAGGCTCTTCAAAATTAGGGTACTGAAGAATTGGATCCGAGATTAGGTAATTTTTTAATATTTCGAAGCTTTCAATGCAGTCGATAGAAAATACAAAAGGTGTGTCTTTTTTCAACAGAAGCGTAAGGGGTTTTGCAATTTTTGCGTAGCCATTAATGAAGCGTCTGTAGTACCCGGTCAGGTCCAAGAATGCGCGTACGTCTTTCTGATTTTTTGGTATGCTGAAATTTTGTATAACCCTAACTTTATCAGGATTTGGTTTAATACCGTTAGTTGTTACCAAGTGTCTTAAATAGGCTACCTCTCTACGCAAAAATTCGCATTTATTCGGCTGAATTTTTAAGTTATGATCCCTCAGGCGTCTAAGCACGGCGATAAGTCTTTCATTGTGTTCCTGTAGTGTATTACCGTAAATGACGATATCGTTCAAATATACGAGACATTGATGACTAGTTAACCCTGACAGTAGGTTATTCATAACACGCTGAAACGTTGACGGCGCGTTTTTCAGCCCGAACGGCATCTGTAAAAACTCAAAATGGCCCTCTTCGGTGAAAAAAAGCCGTCTTCTCCATACTAGCTTCATTCATTTCTATTTGGTGGAACCCGCTCGTTAGATCTAAAGTTGTAAAGTAAGAGCTTCTGCCTAAGTTGTCTAAAATCTCTGTAATATTGGGAAGTGGGTACTTGTCGGAGACCGTTTTCTCATTCAGTTTACAATAATCAATCACAACCCTCCATTTTTGTTTTCCCAAAGCGTCTATTTTTTTGGGGACAACCCATACCGGACTAGACCACGGAGAAGATGAAGGTCTTATGATGTTTTGGCTTAGCATTTGTTTTATTTGGTCTTGAACTTCCTTTTTATGGATCTTAGGATAGCGATAGCTTTTTACGAATGAAGGTGGATTATTACCCGCATTAATATCGTGTTTAATTACTGAAGTAAATGAGAGTTTGTCGCCCTCGAGATAAAATACGTCCCAAAACTCTTTGCAAATTTCAATAATATGGATTTTCTCCTCCTCATTTAGATGTTCTAGTCTTAGTCGGTTCTGTATTTCATTTTGTCTTTGCGTCTTAAAATTTAGGTTGGAATTTGGGTTAAAATGCAACAATTTTAAACTATGTAAGTCAGGCAATTCATCAAATTTAAGGTCAGTTTGTCCTATACGAATGTTAATTGTCTCGTCTGTAGTATTTAAACAAGTGGTAAGTGTTTTACTATTCGAATTAGTTTTCACAATACAATTAGGAAAGTTGAGATTTTCTATTTTAGTTTTATTTAAAATAAATTCTCTATTCGGTTTTAAGCCAGTTTTTAATCCTACGACACATTCACTACGTGGACTAATAGTCAAATAATTGATAGTTTTTGATTCTGATATGTGAATTTTATACTTCATATTATTTATTCTAAGTATGTTTTTGGAAAAATCTATTTCTACGCCATATTTTTTTATAAAGTCCATCCCTAGTATACCGTCGGCAGCGATATTTAACGGAGCTACATGAAACGAAAATAGAATTCCGAATGGTTTTAATTTACATTTACCTATGGTTTTAATGCTGGAATTTTCGCCAGAAATTTCGATTAATTTAGATTTATCTATCTTAATATCTTCGTGAACTAATTTAGGTAACACTACTGATGTACCTGAGCCTGTATCTATAAGAATTTTGTAATTTTTGTCTTTTAATTTGCAGTTAATATATGGCATGCGTTTAAATGAGACATTTTGATTCATACTTAATNATTATTTTAATTATAGGGTTTTATTTGTTCAATATTTACTATGGCATTCCTATTGCGTTTTCGTTTTGAAGTTTCGAAATTCTTCTCACCTATTAGTTTAATTATTTCGAAAGGTCCCTCCCACAACACTTCGTTGGTTTTCCTATTTATTATTAAGTTCCTTAATAGTATCTTGTCGCCTATCTGATATTGAGGGAGCGGTTTAAGTTTCTCGTCATGTTTTAATTTCGTCTTTTCTTTAAATGAAGTTAAGTTTTCTCTCGCGGTGTTTCTGGCTATATCTAAAGTTTCTTTTAAATTTTTGAGATAATCGTCGGCTAATATTTCTTTCAACTCTCGGGGGTAATTGATATTTTGATGTTTAAAACCAAATAAGAGTTCGAAGGGCGAGAATTTCGTTCCTTTGTGTCGTACCCTTATCTGCGACGCTAGAAGAAGCCACGTTACTTTCTTCGTTTCCCATAACTGGATCGAACAAGTCATCGCTTTCGATTATATCCACAATTTCTAAAAAAGTTTTCTGTGGAATCGTTAATTTCTGAGTCTTTTATAAAATTTTGCAAGTCTTTACTAATTTCGGAAAGTTCGTAATCTTCCTTTTTATTTAAAATTTTTATCTGAATCCTCGATAAAGCATCCGCATTGCGATTTAAGGAGCCCTTTTTATAAACAATCTCGTAGTCGTATTCCTCCAGTCTTAATCGCCAGCGAGCAAGACGACTACCCGGATCCTTTATAGAAAAAAGCCATGTAAGCGTGTCTGTGGTCGGTAACTATCTTAAATTTTCTACCAAAAAGTTAAGGTCGAAAATGCTTACAAGACCAGACTATCGCCAACAATTCACGCTCGATAGTCGAATAACGCGTTTCTGCACCGTTTAGGATTCTTGACGCATAAGCTATAGGTAGGTCTTTTCCTATCGGGCCCTGACTTAGAATAGCACCAATGGCATAACCAGATGCGTCCGTAGTTAAAACAAAAGGCTCTTCAAAATTAGGGTACTGAAGAATTGGATCCGAGATTAGGTAATTTTTTAATATTTCGAAGCTTTCAATGCAGTCGGTAGAAAATACAAAAGGTGTGTCTTTTTTCAACAGAAGCGTAAGGGGTTTTGCAATTTTTGCGTAGCCATTAATGAAACGTTTGTAGTATCCGGTCAGGCCCAAGAAAGCGCGTACGTCTTTCTGATTTTTTGATATGCTGAAATTTTGTATAACCCTAACCTTATCAGGATTTGGTTTTATACCGTTAGTTGTTACCAAGTGTCCTAAATAGACTACCTCTCTACGCAAAAATTCGCATTTATCCGGCTGAATTTTTAAATTATGATCCCTCAGGCGACTAAGCACGGCGATAAGTCTTTCATTGTGTTCCTGTAGTGTATTACTGTAAATGACGATATCGTCCAAATATACGAGACATTGATGACTAGTTAACCCTGACAGTACGTTATTCATAACACGCTGAAACGTTGACGGCGCGTTTTTCAGCCCTAACGGCATCCGTAAAAACTCAAAATGGCCCTCTTAGGTGCTGCTACGCTGTCTGGTCTTACAAAAATTCTAGGTATACACAGTACGAACCATCAATGGTTGTTATTCGCAGTCTATTTAAGCCACGAACTTGCCCTCCGCTCGTCGTTCCAATCCGGGTAAATGATATCCGTTCAGTACTGTACATGGTTACTACGTTGCCTTGCTCGACACTTATGAGAGCGAACGGTCTCCTGGTCGCATATTATTATTATTATCGTACTTCGTCTGTCATCGACGACACTAAAAGCTATGATATCTCCTCTGCTACAACCGTTTTTCTAACCATTATAGGTTTATTTAGAATACACACAGAATGCCTTTATCTCTGTTCTTTTTCTTTAATCAGGAAGTTAATAAATTTAAACTTAAAAAGTCACATATACCTATATAGCCTTTTATTTTAAAGTAGTAAATTACACACACACAAATATTCGTTTTATACATATATTTTTATTATTTATAATATATAGTACATCACATTTCACAATACCTTCCGTTTACATATTATTAGACTAGAATATGATCTAAATTGTTTACAAAAAATGAAATAGGTACTAACTATACTACTGTTATTCGTATATTAAATGCTATCTTTGTAACCCCACGGATACGTATCTGTGTAAATATAGTTTACCATTCTTTTATCGTCGTGTGGACTAAGTGCTATGAACTTTATGTTTCTTCGACAAAATTAAAGTTTGGCTAGCTTCTGTTCTTTTGTGGAATAAGCATTTAAAATAATCTTCAAATGTAATTTTTCTAATTGCTGCTCTTGTAATACCTTTAGACTTTTTCCTTCCACATCACTTTTCTCCTTATCATTACCATTATACAATTTTATGGCGTACATTTTCGATCGCAAAGCGATGAATTCAGAAAATATCTTACCACAAAGTTCATCTTTAACAAGACCTAAGACTTTTTTATTTTTTAAAGGTATATTATAAATATTATTCGGTGGATAGTCCGATGTATCAAATTTATGTATATCATGTTTTATATGTTGATAAATATCGTCAACAAAGAACTGGTATATTAGCGAGTCTGTGTCAGTATAAAGTAATTTGGCCCTCTCACAGAATTTGTTTTGAATGTAATTATAATGAAAGTCGTATAGTATAGTTTTTGAAATGTCAAGTATGCAGAATCCTATGTATATTGGCTTGTTAAATGTAACATTTAGCCTTTTCATTTCAATAAGTACCATATTTTCATCAAATATCGTACAACTATGGAAATTTGGTTGTGAAATATAATAATTTGCACCATATCTTCCGGACCATTTTGTTACCAATTTAACATCCTTATATTTTCGTACGTTTTCCATTGTCTTACCAAATACAGCGTTATTCATAAGTTTGTAGAAATTTCTTTCAAAATCGTTTCTGCTCGCCTGTCGTAAACTTGTATTCAAATCGACATATTTTTTTAACCAAGGTGATTGTTTAAATTTTAATACACGATGAACCTTTTCAATTTCAATACCTAAATTTAACGCCTGTTTTAAATTCCTATAATGAATAATGTAGTTTTTCTTATCGTAAAGTGTGGTCATTAATTTATGCATTTTTGAATTGGAAGCTGGTGGAATTAAATGTTCCGGAAGTAATGGTAAATCACGATGTTTTTTATGTAGTTTTACTGGATAAATTAGGTCGATTTCAAATATGTAACCGTACTCACCATCGTCGGGAATGTCATTAATTACAATAGAGTAGACATCATCAACCCATTCAAATTTCCCTTCTGGTAAAGGAAACGACATCGCATGACCGTAGAGATTATTTACGTCGAAATACATTAAATATGATATAGGTTCATTTGCATTAAAACTACTTCCCATGTACTTATTATTTGCTTTTCCATATCTATTACACGCCTGCGAGACACCCCCACGTATCCCTCGTTCTAGGAACATTATCATATCAATATCAGTTAGTAGTTCTAATTCAACCCCCGTAAGTTTTAGCATACTATCGAAAGCGAGCCCTGGCGCAGTATAATAATGTAAACTATCCAGTTTGTACGTGTTCCAACAAGTCAATCGAAAATTTTCAAAAATGTCAGCAAGAAGCAAAACATCTGTTTTTAAATATATTTCTGCGTATTGTTGTAAAGTATTAATTTTGAATGTATCCCAAATTAAGCAAGCATGTTCGTAGTCTTCGTGAGAAACGTGACAGTCGTTAATCGTGCTGAAAAAACATTCTTTAGGGGGTAATTTAGTATCATGTAATTTTTCCCAACAGTCCATGTATTCATATGGAAAAATACCTTTACGTTGTACCAATTCAAATTCGTTGTCATTTGGAAAATATTTCCGTGTTATTAGTTTTTGTTCTTTATCTAGGAATGATGATAATTTATCGAGACTACTAGCCATGAAACGAAAAGAATCTAGAAATCTGAAGTTAATCGTGGTATTTTGTACATATTTCGTAAAAGAAATATATTTTTCCTTGTTTACAGGTAATAGAGAAATGTTACCTTTGAACTCTACACTTAGAGCTTTAATTAAAAAATGACTATCGTAGCCGGACAAGTTATGAAAAATTACAGGTACTACGTGACTGTCTTTATAATTTAAATTATACCCTGCGTGCGCTGCACCACGGAAACTGCCGTCCAGGTGTGAATGATCTTAGATCTTTAGATCCTCATTTTAAAATTTTTTCGAAAAACATGGCAATTTGTTGTCGTTATAAATTCATATTATTGTTCAATAGTTAATGGTTTCATCAGGGGGACAATATTTGAGAAAATGTCTTTCAATTCGATAGCAATTTTCTCAAGTTCCTTAATAAACCACTTAATACAGTCTTCGCCGGTATACATTGTAAATCGGGAAAGTGAATCGTTGTAAGAACACTTTAAATAATATGCAATAGGTACTGAACGCTTCATGTTTGTGAACTTTTTGCGTTTTGCTTATATTATCAGTTACATTTTCATTATATTTAAATAGCATACTTTCTAAATCGGCATAAATTGCGAACGGTGTCAGTTCGTAGTTTTTAAAATTTTTGAATTTCAAATACTTATAATTTTCACTTGGTAAAGTAATGTTTATCTCATTTAATTTTCTGCAATCGATTGAATGTCTTTCCAAAATGTCCTTTGAACTAAAGTGATTTAAACATTGCTGGCACAACCATTTTCTCTAACTAAGTCGCTTCGTTTTTTTATATAATTAGTTTGACAGGTCAGTAATTAACGCAAAATGAAATAGTCTGTCTGATTCGATGTCTAATGCTGCTGCTATTGCTGTTTTCTCATCATCATTATCATCAGAACTTTCACTTTCACAATTAACTCTTGAGACCATTAGTAAATTAATTTTTGGTGTAAATTCAGTTTTACTTAAACAAAGCGGTACTATTTCTTTTTTATCTAATATAGTAAAGACGTTAATCGATAAATTGTTCATTTGTTCAAATTTGACGATATCTTCAAGTTGAAAGGGGAAATTGAATTTGTCATACTTAAGAACTGTACTAAAGTGTGGATATGATGATGGTCTATTTACATTCTTGTTAGGGGGTGCGGGGTGAATCGCNCTATCTTAATATCTTCGTGAACTAATTTAGGTAACACTACTGATGTACCTGAGCCTGTATCTATAAGAATTTTGTAATTTTTGTCTTTTAATTTGCAGTTAATATATGGCATGCGTTTAAATGAGACATTTTGATTCATACTTAATATATTATTAGAATTGGAGGGTTCTGATACCTCCTCCTCGGTGGAATTATGACATTCGTTTAAATTATCATTCTCATTTCCTGAACATTTGTCGCTAGAACTATCGTTATTTAAATGTTGCGTTTGTGTTTTCGTGAACTTGTCTATCCTTTTTTTGCATTTTATAACAAGATGAAATGTCATGACCTTTAATTTTACAAAAACTACAGACCACATTACTGTGATTGTCTTTATTGTACACACTGGTAGACGGTTCTGATTTAGAAAAATTCTGTTTTGATTTTTGTTTATGCAAAATTTTTGTTTGTTTATTTTGCGATTTAAAGAAGTGAAATTGTTCCTGGTTTTTCCTTTCTTTGTTTCGTTTCTCCTGTTCCCTAGCAAACATATACGCATCTCCTAAACCTTGTGGATCCCTAGGGTTTACAGCTAACTCTATTTCGGAATTTACATTCATCAGGAAGACACTTTTCGATAGCTTCTCTACTAATTCTTGTACGGCTTCCTCCGGAGAAGCATCTTCCCTTACGGATTCAGTAACTGCTATCGTAAGCCTATCTCTAATTTCTGCTACTTTGTTGTACGTTAACTTAACATTATTGTCATTTTTTATTCTAAATATGTCCCCGAATAAATTTTCAATGGACTTTTCCGAACCAAAATTTTGATTTAGTAGGTTTTTTATACTTAACCAAAGAGTGAGTTTTCTATTTAAAATTAAATTAGCAGCCCTACCACGTAATTTTGAGCAAGCTATTCTAACTAATACTGGTTTAAGATTTGTTGGAGCACTTTCATAAGCATAGTCTACACAGGAAATTAAATGTGCAACCGGAATGTTATCTCCATCAAAATCCGGTATTATTTTAATTAAGTAGTCAAAAAGTAATCTATCTTCTGCCGAAGTAGTCATTGTTTTAACTATGTTAGACTTACCTTTTGATTCTAAACTAGATTCTTGATCTAAATTAAAATTTTGCAATTCCTCTATTAAGGAGTTTATCGAAGGATAAAGGGTTTGACTGTCAGACATTAAGGTACTACCATGAGACTTGTAACAGTTACAGCCAAGTTCTGAAGGTACAGCAAAATGTTCAGAAGTCATGGAATATTTTTTTTCACTGAATACGTCACTTTTGAACACCAATTTCACTCTCTAACACACACTAACGCTTGGTGGTCGTGAAGTACTTTCGTGGTGTCTTCCTCAGCGAACTGTTGATTCCTGGGGNGTATTGTTGTAAAGTATTAATTTTGAATGTATCCCAAATTAAGCAAGCATGTTCGTAGTCTTCGTGAGAAACGTGACAGTCGTTAATCGTGCTGAAAAAACATTCTTTAGGGGGTAATTTAGTATCATGTAATTTTTCCCAACAGTCCATGTATTCATATGGAAAAATACCTTTACGTTGTACCAATTCAAATTCGTTGTCATTTGGAAAATATTTCCGTGTTATTAGTTTTTGTTCTTTATCTAGGAATGATGATAATTTATCGAGACTACTAGCCATGAAACGAAAAGAATCTAGAAATCTGAAGTTAATCGTGGTATTTTGTACATATTTCGTAAAAGAAATATATTTTTCCTTGTTTACAGGTAATAGAGAAATGTTACCTTTGAACTCTACACTTAGAGCTTTAATTAAAAAATGACTATCGTAGCCGGACAAGTTATGAAAAATTACAGGTACTACGTGACTGTCTTTGTAATTTAAATTACATCCCACGTGCGCTGCACCACGGAAACTGCCGTCCAGGTGTGAATGATCTTTGATCTTTAAATCACCATTTTTAAATTTTTTCGAACAAACATGACAATTTGTTGTCGTTATAAATTCATATTGTTGTTCACGAGTTAAGGGTTTCACCAGAGGAACAATATTTGAGAAAATGTCTTTCAATTCGAAAGCAATTTCCTCAAGTTCCTTAATAAACCATTTAATACAGTCTTCACCGGTATACAATCTAAATCGGGAAAGTGAATCGTCGTAAGAACACTTTAAATAATATGCAATACTGAACGCTTCATGTTTGTGAACCTTTTGCGTTTTGCTTGTATTATCAGTTACATTTTCATTACATTTAAATAGTATACTTTCTAAATCGGCATAAATTGCAAACGGTGCCTGTTCGTAGTTTTTAAAATTTTTAAATTTCAAATATTTATTATTTTCACTTGGTAAAGTAATTTTTGTCTCATTTAATTTTCTGCAATCGATTGAATGTCTTTCCAAAATATCTTTTGAACTGAAGTGATTTAAACATCGCTGGCACAACCATTTTCTGTGATGAAGTCGCTTCGTTTGTTTATGTAATAACTTTGACAGGTCAGTAATTAACGCAAAATGAAATACTCTGTCTGATTCGACGTCTAATGCTGCTGCTGCTATTGCTGTTTTCTCATCATCATTATCATCAGAACTTTCACTTTCACAATTAACTCTTGAGACCATTAGTAAATTAATTTGTGGTGTAAATTCAGTTTTACTTAAACAAAGCGGTACTATTTCTTTTTTATCTAATATAGTAAAGACGTTAATCGATAAATTGTTCATTTGTTCAAATTTGACGATATCTTCAAGTTGAAAGGGGAAATTGAATTTGTCATACTTAAGAACTGTACTAAAGTGTGGATATGATGATGGTCTATTTACATTCTTGTTAGGGGGTGCGGGGTGAACCGCAGCAACAATTGACCATAAAAAGCAAAATTCGTCGTTACTTTTAATATTTATAACAGCTTTTGTATTTCTAATGAAAGGCGGTAAATCAATATATGTTGATTTTCCTATATTAATTGGTACGTAATAATTTATATTGATTTTAAGTTGATAAATTTCACGTAATGCCCATCCACTCTGACGTTCTTGAAACTCTTGTAACATTTTTAAAATTTTATCTTTTATGTGTACATTATACCATTCGTTTAAGGGGTGCGGAGTGAATCGCAGCAAAAATCGACCATAAAAAGAAAAATTCGTCGTTATTTTGAATATTAATAACAGCTTTTGTATTTTTAATGAANTTCTGGAATTGTACAAGTTCGGCGTTATTGGATTTTCCAACGTTTTTGCTACCCTTGTATACCAGTGCAAGTTTCAATTTGTGCATTTCCTCAAATCGATCATCAGTGAAAGCTTCATTCAATCGCTTAGGTAAATATATGATATTATCTTCAGTTTCAGCAACAATGACCTCACCGTGACGAGTTTTTTTTCGTAACAAGCATACAATTGGATATGGTTTATCTATAACCATATCTTTTACATGTAGAATTGGTTTCGCTAGTTCACATAACCCGACCTTGTTGATAAATTCCAAAGAAGCATTACCTTCATTAGATGATGATGATGACATAATTAAAAAACTAATTATAGTACTTGTTCAATAGCACAATAAGAAAAGAGTGCAGAAACACACATACGCACACAGTACCTACTACGTACAACTATTGTAATAACAAAAAAAAACATCGCTTGTCCTATTTATACTTAAAATTTCAACATACACTCCTTTGTTTTTACTTATTTTTTTCTAGAACATTCCTGATTACTAATTGATATTAGTATTTTTTATATATATTTATTTTTTTTACTTTCTTCTAGAACATTCTGGTTCCTAATTCACTATCATTAGTATTTTCAACCTTGTTATGTATTACATATTTCTTGAAGCCGACCTCTAAACAATGTGCTATATAATATACATTTTATATGCTATATAGATAAGCACATAACAGTGCGTGTGTGTTATTACTTTTAAGAATTTGCGTATAATTCTATTGTCCCACGGTACTTAATGAATAATGTATACAAATTACAAATAATGAGAGTGACAATTTTAGCAGAAAGAATTGCTATTATTAACAATAGATAATAATTTATATTCCACGAGAAATCAACTGATTCCGGTAAACATTTCTGGGGCGTAATTTCTGATGCAAGATGAATCCACTGAGTATCTGGGTAGGTTCCATTTTTTAGAAAGTAACGTATCTGAACGTTATTTCCTAAAACTTGTTTGTCTTCAAATGCATAAAAGTTGTACAAATCATACGATGGGGAAACTCTACTCCAATTATTTGGTCAGGGGCAAGGCATTAATTGAGCACTACTGTTTTGAAAACAAGTGAATGCATAAAGAGCATCGCACGGTCTTGATATAAATAAAGACCCATTATAAATTGTAGTAATAGCTGTAATTGTTATTAATCCAACCATGTTTTCGTTTTAATGTACAAACTATGACTGATCTGTTACTTGTTAATTTGTTTGCTTTATTAAAAGACATATTCCCCTTCTTTCTCTTTCTTGTTTGCGTCACTCTCTCCCTATTATTATTAAAATAAAGCTAAAAATAATAGCAACGTTTGTTTTATTTATTTATATTATGTACAAATTTTCCAATATGAACAAAATTTTTATACAATATCAGACATATTAATCCAACTGTTATGTTTTTCCGGAAATCCTAACCATTTAACGAAAAGATTATTATGTTTACGTTTCAAAACTTTTTCAACTAAATATATATCTGGATATTTGGTTTTCTGTATTTCTTCATTGTAAAAACCTCCACTTATAGGATTGCCATTTAAATCTTCCAATAAATATGTGTAAGGATAAGTGTACTTAATTTTTGCTACTCTAAATAATTCAGTTGTCCAGTTGGGTGTGTAAGACTTTGAAAATATATGTTTAGCTTTACTTATTCGTACAATATCACCTACTTGAAATTTAGGTTTCCCATCTACCATTTTAATGTGATTGTAAGCGGTATCAAGCAAGTACTTTTCATTTTGTTTTTTTATCGCTTTCGATGGTGTCATATTTATTGTTCTATGTATGGTACCGTTGTATTCATTGACAACGTCATCAATTACATCTATCCATCGATATAAACCTCTATGGTGAAGTGCTTTAAATAATTTAGTTTTGATAGTTCTAATTACACGCTCAACAATGGATGCCTTTGTTATTGAATAACTACTATAATGATTAATTTTATATTTTTCCATTAAAGATTTAAAGTGAGGATTATAATACTCTTTACCATGGTCAGTTTGTAAATTTTAAGGAAAGGCATGGAAAGTTTGAAGGATAGATTGCATTGCTTGTGTAACCTCTTTTGCCGATTTATCTTTTATTGGTCGCACCCACACATATTTTGAAAAACAATCTATAACGATCAAAATAAATCTATAATTCTCATTTTCTTTTGCATAACCTTTCATATCAATTAGATCACTTTGATATAAGTCAAGTAAGCCTTTAATTATTACACGTCGACGTTGAAAAGTTTTTCTAGCAGGCCGATGAATTTCATGAACCACATTGCGTTTTACGTTGTTTTCTTTTGGGATCATTATAACATTGGTTAATTGGAACTGTATGCTTCATCTATCGCTGCCGCTGCTGCTGTTGCTGTTGGTTCTATCGTTGTTGCTTGTTGTTTTCTTCTTTTTTGAAATGTATTTATACAACAATCTGTACAATGTTTTCTCGGTGGGGCAGGTCCGTCAATATGCTCTGAGCCCCTATTGTAATGCTCGAAACACGGGTATTCTTGTTTGAATTCTTCGTCGTCCCTTAAATGCTTCGGCAATTTTCCCCACACATAATAACGGGCCATGTAATTAATATGATCCAATAGATACTGTCTTGGTAGAACCGCTATCTCTTCAGTCGTTAAATGTTTTGTAGCCACTCTCAGTAGTCGTATGTGATGAGAGATGTGACTATCAAAGTTGTGGTTCTGAGAAGAACCGATTATAATATCGTTGGACACATTATCTGCATCATTGATGATTCCAAGGGTTGACACTTTATCAGCATCCGAATAATAGTGAGCCTGGTGTTAGACTAATTTTATTTCGATTTTTACAGAGTATTTATACTAAATCTATTTACATGGATTATATGGTAAGGAACATTTCAGCACATTACATTTGTGTGTGTATTTGCTGTTGACCCAGTTGGTCGCAGTGTGTCGCGACCTAACTAAGTCAGCACAAATGTAGAGGCTTGATTGATACACAACAATAAATGTTTTCTTGCTATACCGAATGTTCCCACAGGACCCCCCTTCCGGTGAGGAACGATGTGGATTAGCTTGCTCGGATATAGCTAGGGAAATGTACTCGACGACCGGACCGGGTTGTAGTATGGGTTGGTCGATCGTCCATTTTCCTCGTTGTGAGTATCGGTTGGAAGTGCTGTTCTTCCTTCATGATGTATGCTGGTTTCAGTCTTTGCACTGATACAGATTTGCTTGTGTTAGGAATGTGAATCCGTTTAAGTTGTAGGGATTGGTTAGAGTTGAGATAAGTTTGAAGTTCCCTGTCGGATTCCTGCGCAGAGATTCTTGAGAGTGTGTCTGTGATGATATTGTCCTTCCCAGAAATATGTCGGATGTTCGTAGAGAACTGGCTAATGAAATTGAGGTGCCGTGACTGTCTGGGAGAGCATTTGTCAGGGTTCTGACGGAAGGCAAAGGTAAGGGGCTTGTGATCCGTAAATATAATGAAGTCACGGGCTTCGAGAAGGTGGCGGAAATGCTTGATTGTGCGATAAATCGCGAGAAGTTCTCTGTCGAAGGCGCTGTATTTAACTTCAGCGTTCGATAGCTTGGAGGAGAAAAATGCAAGGGGTTCCCAGGTTCCATTGTGGAATTGTTGTAACGCAGCGCCCAAGTGATGGTCGGATGCGTCACAGAAAATTGCTAAGGTAGCATCTGGTTGCGGATGGTGCAGGAGAGTAGTCTGCGCCAGTTGCTCCTTACTTGAATTGAATGCCTCGTTGGCTGTGGGATTCCATTGAAGTGGTGCATTTCCTTTGATTTTCCCCAGTAAAAGTTCATTCAGAGCAGAATGAGTGCGGGCAGCGTTAGGCAGGAACTTTCTGTAAAAGTTGAGCATACCCAGGAAACGTCGCAATTGTTTTGCGGTAGTAGGCTTGGGGAAATTGGAGATTGCTGTTACTCTGTCGGGTAAAGGACGTATTCCATTTGCCGAGACAGAATAACCTAGAAAAGAAACTTCTTGTTTACCAAAGTTGCATTTTGCTTGGTTAAGCAGTATTCCGTATGAATGTAGACGAGTAAACAACGTGCGTAAATGCTGTTTGTGCTGCTCAGCATTTTCTGATGCGACAAGTATGTCGTCGATGTAAGCAAAACAGAAGTCAAGGCCGTGTAACACTTCGTCAATAAAACGTTGAAATGTTTGGCTGGCGTTACGTAAACCAAAATTCATATGAGGAAACTCGAACAATCCAAAAGGTGTTGTAATTGCTGTCTTTGGGATGTCTTCCTCTGCGACTGGAATTTGGTTATACGCTCTAACCAAGTCGATTGTGGAGAAAATCTTCTTATTTGCTAGTGCATGCGTGAAATCGTCGATGTTGCGTACTGGATATCTGTCCGGGATTGTTCTCGCGTTGAGAGCACGGTAGTCTCCGCATGGGCGCCATTCATCGTCTTTCTTTGGGACCATGTGCAGTGGCGATGCCCAGGGGCTGGAGGAGGGACGTGCGATACCCAGTTGTACCAACGTTTCAAATTCTCTCTTTGCTGCAGAGAAACGGTCCGGGGCTAAACGTCGTGGTTTGCATGCTACTGGTGGACCGGGGGTAGTGTTTATATAGTGCCTTGTTGCATGTTTCGAGAAGGTGATTTGGCCGTTGGGTCGAGTTAATGACGGAAAATCACGAAGTATCTCGTGGTATGGCGAAGTGGTCGGTTTCGTTCCTGTAACGAAAGTGACGGAAGGTTGGCTGCAGTTGATTACTTGACCAGAGGTGGTGAGGTGTGTCAGTTGATCCAAGAGTCGTTGGTTGCTTAAATCTACCAGCAGTTGGTAGTGCGCAAGGAAGTCTGCACCGATAATTGGTTTGGTGACGTCGGCCATAATGAAGCGCCATGGGAAACATCGTCGTAGGCCTAAGTTGAGCGACAGAATAATAGGACCATAGGTCGGAATGTTGGTGACGTTTGCTGCTTGTAGCGTGAATGTGGATTTTTGACGTGGCCCAGGTATTAGTGACTTGGGATACACGCAGACATCTGCACCGGTGTCGACCAGAAATTTTTGGTTTGTGGCTCTGTCCGTTACAAATAGGCGACGTTGCGCTGTGTGGACCTCACTTGTCGTTGCCATACGTGGTTTCTTGGTTAATTTTCTGTTGTCATCCGTCATGGTGGGATGCGTTAGTGTGCCTTGCCCTTGACCATTTGCCCTATTATTCTGGTTGGAACGCTGTCGGGGTAGAGAATTGCGCGAATTTGATCGGTGCTGGTTCTTCAATTTTCTTGCCATGTGTCGTCTCATGTTGTTTAGATCCATCTGGAGGGTATGTACTGTGTTGGTCAGTTGCTGGATGGTATCGTGCTGGAGAGTAGGTGTGGCCGTAGCTGCTATCATGGACTGTGTTTGAGTTGCTTCCATGATGTAATCGGCGACCTCTGCTGTTTCATCCAGATTCTTATCGCGCATAGTTGCGATGATGGCTTGAATATTAGGAGGAAGACGACTTGACCAAATGGTTCGCAGTAAATTGTCCGACATAGTGGTTCCGGCCAGACCGCGTAGATGGCACAGAAATTGCGTGGGTTTCCTGTCTCCCAAATCTCCTGGCTCGAGGAGTTGTTTCATCCGTGTTTCTTGGGAGATGCCCAGCCGACGAATGAGTGCTGCCCTGATAGTGGCATATGGATCAGTCGCCGGGGGATTGACAATGATATCACGCACTTCCGCCGCATAGTGAGGGTCAAGGTTGCCTAGTACATACCCAAATTTTGTTGATTCAGACGTAATTCCGTAGGCCTCAAAACTGCGGTCGACCATGCAAAACCAGAGTTCGGGGTCGGAAGGCACGAAGGGCGGCAATTTGACTTCAAGTCGGTCAAGGGACATGGTGAACGGCGGCGTGTTGTGGCAAGGTTGGGCGTTACGTTGCGGCTGGCCTGGGCGGTGTTGTTAGCTTACATGCTGCTTGCTGAGGAGCAGGGTTGCGCTGCTCCGCAGGATGACCAATGTACTCCTGATGAGGACTGGCCGGTGGAGAATGTGTGACGGCGGCAGGTCATCCTCAAAAGGTTGCGGCTGTGGTCACCAATGTAGTTTATCACTGTTCGTAATCGGGGTCACCACTGTAGCCACTCTCAGTAGTCGTATGTGATGAGAGATGTGACTATCAAAGTTGTGGTTCTGAGAAGAACCGATTATAATATCGTTGGACACATTATCTGCATCATTGATGATTCCAAGGGTTGACACTTTATCAGCATCCGAATAATAGTGAGCCTGGTGTTAGACTAATTTTATTTCGATATTTACAGAGTATTTATACTAAATCTATTTACATGGATTATATGGTAAGGAACATTTCAGCACATTATATTTGTGTGTGTATTTGCTGTTGACCCAATTGGTCGCAGTGTGTCGCGACCTAACTAAGTCAGCACAAATGTAGAGGCTTGATTGATACACAACAATAAATGTTTTCTTGCTATACCGAGTGTTCCCACAGTTTCAATAACCAATTTTTCTCTTTCAATTTTTTCAACACTTTATTAATATTAGATATTTCATTTCTTATCTGCTCCATGGTATTTCTTATCTGTTCCACGGTACTCATTATACTGAATTAAATTGAAAAGAACATCCTAAATGTAGGTGTCCTAACGCTGACGCTGCTGTGTTGTTTTTAATAATGGGAATGGTTTTGTTGTTAGGGGGCGTTACTTAAATTAATTGCATCCTTAACAAAAGTCTTCTATTCTTGCACCTGACGTGGCTTTAATTCTTGATGTTGATTATGTATTTTATTTATTTGTTCCTTAATAAAGGCCATAAAAACGGTTCTATATTCATCCAACATTTTTAAAACAAATGTCTTTGTATTTTCTTTTTCTCTTTGGAAAACTTCATCAATTGTCTGCTCTATTATAGTTTGTAAACGATCCGTGCTACTTGCATTAATGGGGGATTTCACATTACATTCTCGTCTATTTTCTATATCAAGGTCACCTTCTGTAGTAAACATGAAACCAAATCTTGTAATTTTATTAAAATTTACTGTTGATGACATTGGTCCACCACCACCGGCAATATCCGTAGAGCATTTTGACTGACCGAATTTGTTTACGCTCATTCTAGCATTGGTTTTAACCTACTACTGTATGTCAAATACAAAGCAGGGTAATTTATTCGTTTTAAATAATCAACCCCGCCTCCCTCAATTCAGAAATTATCGACGCTATTTCATTTGTATGAGAATGATTGCCGGCTGCTTCCGAAGCTAAAAGCAACCTCATTCGGTCAACTATTTCATTAATGTCATCAAAATAAACATACTCGATAGCTTTCTCGTTATATACCATGTTTAATTTTAGTCCTTTGGCACTGTTTTTACTTCTTTGTTTACTAGACAGTTATCTTGGTAATCTTCTATTAGGTGTTAGTAATTGAGTTCGAAATAATGACTGTATAATTTCGGTATACTTAAAAGATCTCCCCGCTCTTATTCGTTTTTTTGGGTTAAAATCACGTCGATGTGCGTTTGTTAATTCTAATATCTCTTTATAATTTTTTAAGTCATGTTTTTTGTAACCGGTAGGTGTTCTTTTGAATATTAATTCAAATAAACCTGGTGTTCCACGGAAGAGAACATCCTTTGTTTTTATGTTACTGTCGTCATCAATTACCAATTCACTATCTCCCATAGTCAATTTATTAATTGCATCATTGAAATTAATGCCGTACGTGGTGTCAAATTCATTCAAACTATCTTTTAAAAATCCATTGCAGATGAAGATTTTCTTCTTTTTCGTCTTTTTCCGCTTGTCTTTCTTCGTGCTCTACTGTTGATGTTCCTTTATTTGGATCGTGTGACGTTGAATAAATATCTATCTTTTTTCTTTTAAAATATGGCGTTGAAAGCTGCTGTTCCCTTTTATTATTAGACGACATCGTTAGCGATTCTTCTTCTTCTTTCTTGATGTCAACGAGATTATTTGTCGTTTTATTCACAATTTTCGAAAGGGGTTCAATTATCACACTTAATATAAGCCTAACGGATTCTTTTTCCTGTTTACGACCCAATTTTAAACTTATATATTTCTGTCTTACGGATTTAGATAAGTTTAAGAGTCTCTTTTTGACCACTTTGTCTTTAGACTTCATCATTTTATTATTATTATTATTATTATTGCTTATTACAGTACAGACTGATTGCAACTGACAATTAGGGAGTGATTGTAATGTATTTATCAAATCCGTACCGATATCGACCGTTATTCAAATCATTATCTTTCACAATAACCAATACGCCATAGTTATTACGATTCCAACATTCAGAGCATATATTTTTAAATTTATCAAACGTCATATCTGTATTTACATGATCATTATATACATGTTTTAAATTTAAATCGTCTTGTTTAAACAGAACGAGGAAATTAGCATTATCACGAATTAGATGTTTCGGTATGCATGTATACGTTTGACATATGTAGAAGCAGTCGATATGTTTATGTCGAGACATACAGAAGTGATTCCGTATTTTATCCTGTTTGGATGATGCAATATCATCGAAANAGACAGGGCCGTAGCGAGGCCGGTTCAAGCGGTGCGGCGCACCGGGGCCCCCGCAGTCGAGGGGCCCCTTAGCAGTTTTCTGTTTTCAAAAAATGACTTCTAAAAAAAACTATGCTGTTAGAGATGAGCTGAGTCAAACTACGAAATGAACATCATAATTTTTTATTTTACTTTTTTCTATATCAATTTTTGTCACAATACTCCATATATTTGATCAGGTACGTAGTTACATGGAATGCATACATCTCGAAATCGCGAATACTTCTACATTCATGGTTTCCTTAAATCCGTTGATATAATTATCATTGCTACCATAAAAAAATACTAATTGCTGACCATAAATCTATATCACCCGAAACGTCACTATAGAATTCATTGCACAAACATCAAGTGCCTGCTCTTATTTCCAAAACGTTTTTTTTCTCGATTTGATAGCAACAAAATCATCAATAGTTTTATCGAAATTTATTTTTCGGGCTCGCTCATTTTCAATTAACAGAATTGCTGATTCATTCAATCTGTCTTGAACCATTGGCGGCAGGTAGCAACATCACGTGGAACGACGAAATGCGCGCGGCGCGGATATGTGTGTTGATTTCGCCGTGTTTCGCCGTACCACGTGATGCTGCCAACTGCCGCCCATGCCGACACCGCGACGTTGGCATCACCGTGAGAGGTTATCTGTCAGTGCTGCACGGGTAATCATCTATTCGTGAAATTAAAACATTTTTTTTAACGACATTTCTCTGATCATCAATTTTAAGAAGGGCCCCTTGCGGAATACCGCACCGGGGCCCCGAGCTCATCGCTATGGCCCTGGTTTGACATATGTAGAAGCAGTCGATATGTTTATGTCGAGACATACAGAAGTGATTCCGTATTTTATCCTGTTTGGATGATGCAATATCATCGAAAATAAAAACAGAATTTTCATTAGCTTCCGATGGATCAATTACCGTATCGTTGTCGCTGTACGCATAATATCCAATAATTTCAGCTTTTTCCATGACTTCGTTCAACAATTCATATTTAGGTTGGTACAATGATTTGGAATAAACGTAGACGTTTGCAAATCTCAATCCGTTAGGATCGAATAGCAAACTGAACATTATATTTGTTTTTCCGCATCCGCTTGGTCCACATATAATTGCCCTTATCGAATTAGGAAACAAAACTGAATGATGATGACAATTTTGATGACTGTATCCGTCTTGATCGAAATTGAGAAGAGAGAGAGATGTAGGCTGCTGTACAATTTTCATTATATGACTAAGGATAACATCCAAAATTTCTGCTTTTATACCTCACAAGCATGCACACATACGCATAGACACACCTATAAATACGTGAGAGATAAAACAGAAAAGTCAGTTGTTATGATAATTCATCGGGGGGAAGGTGTTTTGAATTATTTGATTAATAACATCCCATTTGAACTTCATCTGCCTGGTGGATACCAATATTGCGGACCGGGTACTAAATTATCTAAACGATTATTACGAGGTGATCCTGGTATAAATCCACTTGATAAAGCTTGCAAAGAGCACGATATAGCCTACTCAAAAAGTAATTCAATAACAGATCGACATTTAGCTGATAGAGCATTAGAAGAGAAGGCGTGGCAACGTGTTAAACATAAAGATTCAAATATTGGTGAAAAAACCGCATCTTTGCTTGTCACTAGCGCAATGAAAATCAAAAGAAAACTTGGAATGGGTTGTTCGAAATTAAAAACAAAACGACGGCAGCGACAAACCAAACGAAATCCTAGTACTAAAATACGGAAACAGGCTTTTCGTAAAGCAGTCGTAAATAAAGTTATTGATAAAATAAAAAAAATAAATAATGCTGTTGATATCAAATCATTATCTGCGAATGCTATGAAAGCGGCAAGGCAATATGTAAGAGAAGCCGGCGGTCGCAAAAGGATACAAGTACCCCGAATAATTCCGATACCGAAACGTGGTGGTTTTTTACCACTAATTCCAGCCATTTTAGCAGGAATATCGGCTATAGGAGGATTATCAGGCGGTGTGGCAAACGTCGTTAAGACCATCAATGACGCAAAAGCAGCAAAAGAACAACTTGAAGAAGCTCAACGTCATAATAGAACTATAGAAGCTATATCTCTTGGTCGGAAAGGAGACGGACTGTATTTGAAACCTCATAAATCTGGCATGGGGTTGTTTTTAAAAACGAAAAAAAAAAAAAATTTCCACTAAACTTACCCTTTCGAGCGCTTACGAATTATGAGGTAGCTCAGTATGCGCGAAAATTAAAAATACCCCATTTTCGAGGAGTATTCATGAGAGACGCTCTACCGCGACATGGTGCTAAAAAATATGAAAGTGCGGTAATTAATTTGGATGAAACGAAAAATCCGGGGACACATTTTTGTTGTTACATAAAAAGAAATCGTGAAATCCTTTATTTTGATAGTTTCGGTAATTTAAAACCACCTCCGGAACTAATCAAATACTGGCAAAGTCAAGGTGGTTTATCAAGCATCACTGATGAACCTAACAGAATTCATTATAACTTTGATTCATATCAAACCTACAATACATATAACTGCGGACATTTATGTCTGGAATTTCTCTATAAAAATTCAAATATATAAACTTCCGTAGTCAGTCATGTCACAAACGTTCACCGTAACAGGTAGAAAAAGTATTCTTTCGGCAGATTTTTATCCCCCGATCGAATTAGACGAGCGATATCAATATTCAATTGCATTAATTGGGTTTCACACTTACAATAGCATTCCAAACATCCAAGAGGGTAATAATAACAAGTTTTACTACATCGTTGAAAGTGACGAAAACAATAATACTAATAATAGTAGTAGGAGTTCTGAGGAGAGCGGGAATAAAGTTATAACTATTCCAACAGGTTCATTTGAAATTTCCGATTTAGAGGACTTTCTACAATTGCAATTATCCCCGCCGAATAGTACATATACAGTGCGTCGCAAGTATTTGAGTCTAAAACCGAACAATAACACATTGAAGGTAGAGTTACAGTGTAAATACAAAGTAAACTTTATTCCCGAAGACAGTATTGGGAAACTATTAGGATTTTCATCGAAAATCTTACAAGAAAATATTTTACACGAGTCCGATTTACCAGTCAACATTATTCAGGTATCTACGATTCGTATAGAGTGTAACATTGCTACCGGTTCCTACTGTAACGGATTATCCTGTCATACAATATACGAATTTGCACCTGCTGTTGACCCTGGCTACTCCATTAATATCGAACCAAGAAATCTCACATTTCTACCAATCGATAACCGACGATCTATAAGTAATATAACAATTAAAATAGTAGACCAAAATTCTGAGTTAGTTAACTTTCGGGGAGAAGAGATTATTGTTCGATTAGAATTAAAAAAACAAAATGGGTCTGGTATTTGATAATCATTATCAGACAATCGATGTGAGAAAAATGTATAAATTTGAGAATATTAACAATAGTCGGTCATTTAGCAGAAGATCGTCAACGGTAAATAATCGATGTTACCATCATCTATCACCGGAAAATCGAAAATTCTTGGAAAGTATAGGATTCAAAATTAGAGAAAACGATGGAAAGTAATAAATTGCAAATGTTTACCAATCCCATCTACGATGAGTCAATTACAAAAGAGGAAATACATACGTATCCAACTGAAACGAAAGCGTATAATAATAGCGACGAATGTGAGATAAATATTAATCAACACGACGCATTTTTGGACATGAGTGATGCAGCGTTAATTGTTGACGTTACAATCGAATTAAGTGGAGAACCAGCAGCACCAGCTACGCCTGTGTCTCAAGACGGCGGCGGAGAAACACCTCATCAGGCTCAAGTTAGATTAACCAACAACGCAGCTGCATTTCTCTTCGAATACATAAGTTATGAATTAAATGGCATTGAAGTGGACAGAGTACGCGATCCAGGCATAACAAGCACCGTTAGAGCCCTACTATTATACAACAGAAGTCAAAGCCAAGCACTTAATATTGCCAGTTGGAATTATGTGGATCCTCGCACTGAGGGAACATTTATACTTTCACAACAACAAAAGCAACAATTTCTATTTCGCATACCTTTGAGTTTTCTTTTCGGTTTATTTCACGACTATCGAAAAGTATTGTGTGGACGACACAAGATTCGCATGGTACGTTCACACACCGATAACAATTGTTATAAAACAAGTAATATTGCAAGAAAAGTAATTTTTACCATTTCAAACATTGAATTACGCGTAAAACACGTGATAATGTTCTAAAAGATATAACGGACTTTGATAACATAAATTTAATGGATTTACGCTTGTATTTAAATTCGGAATGTTATCCTTATGAATCCCTTAAATTAGACTTTAACAAGAAACGTTATAGTGAAGCGTACCAGATGTATGTCGACTTCCAGAAAAGCTTTTTAAATAAAACGTACCCCGAACCGTTAATTTCGTATGCATTATTCAAAGACAACCCCATCTTCGTTATTGACACTACGAAACAAAACGAGGCAATTAAATCATCGACGGTCGATGTGAAATTAGAATTTCAAAGTCGCGAAATTTTTCCAGCCAATACAAAAGCATATTGTATTATTGTAGATGACTGTCTGGTCGAATATCTCCCTCTTACTAATATTGTACGAAATTTGGTATAAAGTATCAATTTATTCACTTAGATAATCAGTGTCCATTTGAAAGTTGCATCGTCGTTAATTGTTTTGTTTGTTTTTTTTGCCGTAAAGAACAAAGAAATAGAAAAAATGTCTAGTATTCTTGACGTGCAAGGATTTTGTCTTCGTGAATTCAAGAAGAAAAATTTTATACCAAAAGAATTATGTATATATGACGGAGAACGCATGGTACATTTTGTATTCCGCCCACCGTGTCGAATTACGCAATTGACACCTGCCGCTAGGGAACAAGTAAATTGGCTCGAAGAAAATTATCGTGGAATTAAATTCAACGATGGTTATGTAGCCTTGAGTCAAATCCCATCTATTCTAGAAGGCTACTTATCATATTCTAGTGTAATATATGTTAAAGGAAACCAAAAATACTCATTTGTAAAAAGATATTTACCTAATGCAAACGTAATCGATTTAAGTGAAGATTGTAGTATTGTACCTAATTGTAAGTAAGAAAAAGGTCCAGCCCTTTGTATGAATCATGTAAAAAATAACAAAAACGTGATGTGTTCACTGTCGAATTGTATTCATATATACAATCACCTGTTTAATAACAATAATAATAACAATTCTTTTTTCGTAATAACAAAAAACCATATCAACAATTGAGGCTGGAACTATTGTAGACCTAATTGCAAAATAATGTACATTTATATCAGGAAATTATTTCCACTGCATAGAATTTGTATGTACTATGTATTATAAATAATAAAAATATATGTATAAAACGAATATTTGTGTTTGTGTAATTTACTACTTTAAAATAAAAGGCTATATAGGTATATGTGACTTTTTAAGTTTAAATTTATTAACTTCCTGATTAAAGAAAAAGAACAGAGATAAAGGCATTCTGTGTGTATTCTAAATAAACCTATAATGGTTAGAAAAACGGTTGTAGCAGAGGAGATATCATAGCTTTTAGTGTCGTCGATGACAGACGAAGTACGATAATAATAATAATAATATGCGACCAGGAGACCGTTCGCTCTCATAAGTGTCGAGCAAGGCAACGTAGTAACCATGTACAGTACTGAACGGATATCATTTACCCGGTTTGGAACGACGAGCGGACGGCAAGTTCGTGGCTTAAATAGACTGCGAATAACAACCATTGATGGTTCGAACTGTGCATACCTAGAATTTTTGTAAGACCAGACAGCGTAGCAGCACAGCTGCAGCATCATCAGTCATCACCGACCAATATTATTACCTACTTACCTACGTACCTACCTACAGTGTGGAACGACTGTTACGTTTCATTTAAATAATTCCATTTTTTCCACAAATAGTAAAAGCGACCAATACAACAACATGACGATAATTGTAAATAAGCTTCTCATGTGTATGCACGAGTATACGTATGTATGTGTGTATGCATGTATGTATGTGCAAAATGTACCAACAACAGCAAACACTGATGGTTCGAACTGTACGTACGTTTGTACGTACCATCGAGCATACCATTCAACTATACGTATACATACATGTATACTACGAGATTCAAAGCCGATGGTTGTGGTACTGGCAGCTGTATATGTGTATGTATGTATGTGTAAAATGCACATACATACCACCTAGCATACGTATACATGCATGTTACGTATGATTCAAAGCTGACGGTTGCGTTGCTAGCAGCTGTATGTGTTAGTAAAATGTACATACGTACCACCTAACATACCATTCAACTATACGTATACACACATGTATGTTACGTATTAAAATGTACATACGTACCACCTAACATACCATTCAACTATACGTATACACACATGTATGTTACGTATTAAAATGTACATACGCACCACCTAACATACCATTCAACTATACGTATACACACATGCATGTTACGTATGATTCAAATACGTACACTATACGAATACATGCTCTGCCCAGCCAGCTACGGGCGACATGGTACACTCGCACATACACACGCCGCTTGTTGTATCAGCAGGTGTTAGGGAACGATCAAGCGGGCCAAGTCGGTGGCCCAGCGCGTTAAGGTTGTGATCGGTCGTCATCGTACTCTCGCACTCGTACTCGGTTCGAACCCCGGCCGCGCGAAAAAAATAGTCTACGGCTACTAGCCATCATCCATCCAATACACATCACACACAATACAGACACACATAGACAACACACAAGACACACACAAAAATAACACACACGCACAAAACGCAAATGCTTAATAAACAATCCCCTACAACCACCCATAACTGCAGCAACAGCGACGTCTACGATGGAAGGGGGTTGTAGAGGGTGTTGGCCGAGCATGTGTGTGTGTGTGCATTCTTCGGCCTAGCCGAAGAATGCCCTTCTTCTTCTTAGTCCTCAGCCGAAGAATGACCTTCAAAGGCGCCGAAGAACTGGACGATAGTCAGAACGGGATGGACAGGCCATCCGGAGTCCCAGAAGCGACACTGTATTACTACTCCGGACTCATCGGCTCGTATCTAAACATTATAACCCCTTTTTATGGGTTTGTTTGGCATATACTGTTTGAGATAGCTGCGTCCTTTGAAGCGAATCATTGATTCGTCTATTGCCTGATTTTGTCTAGGTTTTAAAGAATTTAAAAAGGTTTCTGATAGTTTATCTAGCAATGGTTGCAACTTATACAATTTGTCAAAATTTTGGTTNACAAGAATCATACCTTATTTCGTATGGCACAGTCTGCTTGAAATGATTTACTGTGACAGTTGATGGACGACCTCTTTTGGTACTTACTCCTTCTGCTCCAATCAATCCTAGCACCACAGAAAGTCGAAACTCTTTTAAAGTCAACTGAGATCTTGAATGAGGAGTTCTCTTTTTGAATAAGATAAACGCATTTATGACAGACAAGTCAATAAAATAGAAAAATATTCGATGCCACCATTATTTCGATTTCCTATCAATTTCGTACAAGGTCTTCAGCATGTTCAATTTGTCAACATATCCCATGTGTTCATTATAATTTTTAACTATTGCGGGACAAGCAACTTCCACATTGGTTTCATCTTTCATTTTTCTAGTTGTAGTTTTCATATTAGTAGGATCCAAGTAGTTACTCAAAAACTGAACAGGCCTGTTGTCCATCCATTTAACGCAAACTAGACCGTCAGTACTCACTCGCCAATTCGATTCCCCTCTTTTCAACACTTTGTCACCGACTAAATCTATAGGTAAATCTTTCCTGATCTTCCCTTACTGTTGCGCATGCATAAATATTTTCAGATTGCAATTGTTTCTGAAGAACTACGGAGTTGAAAAAGTTGTCAAAATAGACATGATGACCTTTACCAACCAATGGCCGTGTTAGATCAGCAACTACTCTGTTACCCAAATTCTTTTCTACAATTTCTTTGACCTTTCCGGTGTAAATTTGAAATTCACATGCGTAGCCGGACTCATCGGCTCGTATCCAAACTTTATACCCCCTTTTTATGGGTTTGTTTGGTATATACTGTTTGAGATAGCTGCTTCCTTTGATGCGAATCATTGATTCGTCTATTGCCTGATTTTGACTAGGTTTTAAAGAATTTAGAAAGGTTTCTGATAGTTTATCTAGCAACTTATACAATTTGTCAAAATTTTGGGTATCCCGGGCTGGTTGCAACGAGTTATCATTAACGTGGACATGGGCTAATAAGCAGGTAAATCGATCTCTTGACATTGAAGAACTAACATATGAGTCTCTAGTTCTGGTCGCGATGACCAGTAGTCTTTGTAACTTTTTTTTTACACCCATTATTAAATTTATGACTGTAAATACCTTAATTTCTTTCAAATTTGTAGATATAAAAGAGCAAACGTTTCCGCCAGCCTTTTGCAAGGCATACAGGTTTGTTTGGGAAAATATATAAGAACATATCAGTGGGACTTTCTACATTTATTTCAACTGCTGATCCGGATACATCATCAAATTGTTTTAGGTGTTGCAGACGATTTATTGCAGATTTTGTCCAAAAAGTTTTTTTGCGATCTTTTAAGGTCGAATAATAGAAAGAGGTATTTCGTCATCGGCATTCCATTGTAAATTATTGTTTTCGGGTTCATTGTTATCATCGGCAAAAATAATGGGCATTGATTCAATGTCCACAATTTCGGAATTTTGGCCTTCTTCAATGTCATCATCATCAGTATCATCTAGTTCACCGACATTGTCGTCAGGAAGCTCCTTATTTAGATGAAATACATTATCTGAACTCATCCCAACGAATTGTGCATAAAAATCGCCCTTACTATCTATAACACAAGATAACTACATAAGTTCCTAGTGTTTCTATGACGAAGCCACGTGCATATTTTGGTCGTTTTAAATTTTATCTCCAAAATTCCTAGTTAAAACTTGTTTGGAACCTGAAGTGTAGCAGCGTAAGCATGGACAAAATGCCTCCGGAAAGTTAGGTCGATATTTTTACCTTGACATCACATCGCTAAGGGAAACTATTCCCTAGAGTTATATCTAGCGACTTTTGCCGCTACCTATGGATCATACCACCGGTCATGACACTTCTAATTAGTATATAAGCTATATAAAACAGTGTACTTTATAGGTGAAACCTATGTTACTTGTTCATTTTGTCATCATTGTATGTAGTAATTAAGATAATAAAGTGTAATCCAGGTTCCTGAAAACCGAAGTAAATAAATGTGTTAAAACGAAGTGTTTTTTGAAACTCCACTCGAACATCGTACGTTTTAACTGGCGCTGCGAACGGGATAGAGAAGGTGGAAATCTACGAATTTCATTCCAAACACCTCAAAAGTTTCAACTTCTATGACGTCTCCATCCACATCAGGAATCAATACCCCTGGAGAAGACTTCCGACCCCTGGAACACCATTTCATCACCTGAAGAGTCCTTCGCCTTCGACTGGACAATTCCTGACGAAACGATCCACTACAGGATCAGAAGTATTGGGACGATTTTACAACGTGAGTACAATTGCTGTATCTCCTGTTTTTATATTGTTTTCCCCTTTTATCGTTTTGATTATTACACGGCATTGAATCTCGACAAACTTTTCAAATTAATCAAAGTCTTTGGTAAAATCATCGCTCCATTTAATGGTTCTCCTGAAAAAGTAGATAGGTTTATTTCGGATTGTGATAATTTTGACTCCAATGTCTCTACCACAACTCCAGCCAATAGAAACTAACCGGCAGAGCAGAATCTGTATACTTAGTAGAAAGGTCAAGTGATTGGTCTACATTAAAAGCTTTAATCACAACAAAATTTAAGTCTCCAGAAAATGAAGATTTATTATTTAATCAATTAATTTCTTGCGTTAGAAAACCTAACGAATCAGTTGAGGATTTTCATGACACAATTTAAGTCATTTTAACAAAATGAGCAGGTGTTTTTGAAGGTGACCCAATCCAGAACGCGCTAATGAATCACTATAAGAAAGAGACACTTAATATTCTTAAATTATCTGTAGGTGAACCCTATTATTCAGATTTCAAAATAAGACGACCCCTTTCTTTATCTCAAGCCCTTAATTACTGTAAAGAGTTAGACAATGAANAGGTGACCCAATCCAGAACGCGCTAATGAATCACTATAAGAAAGAGACACTTAATATTCTTAAATTATCTGTAGGTGAACCCTATTATTCAGATTTCAAAATAAGACGACCCCTTTCTTTATCTCAAGCCCTTAATTACTGTAAAGAGTTAGACAATGAAAATAAGAAATTAGAGATATATAGGCAAATGGCAGATACTTCCAAAAAGCCACACCCATATAACACTCCTACACAAAAACAACATCCACAGACAAATTACTTTGCACCTCGACAAAATTTCAGTCCAATGCAAAGACAGCACTTTACCAACCCTCAAACTTTTCAACAAATTCCTAGACAACAATTTCCTTTATTAAATAGAAATACTCCCTTCAAACCTTTCATTGCGCCTAAGCCTCACCCGGTATTCGAACAACAACACAGGAATACTCCTCGAAATACTTATCAAAGACCTTCAAACACTGGCGACGTTTCTATGAGAACCGTCTCCCAATTAGACGACCTATTTCCAAAATGAACAACTACCTAATTTCCTTGTTGAAGAACTAACGAATGTTGGACAAGACCCGTATGTTTATGACGAATACGGAAACGCCTATTTACTCGTCCAACCTCTTGATACTAATACGTCCTATGAACCTGACGATTGTATTGTATTGACTCACAATTAGATGAAAATAACATCGACCAAAATGAAAATGAAAATGAAAATTTTCATACACAGGTCTCGAAAGATAAAATTACATAGACTTAGAAGAAATTAACAATGCTTTAGTTAAAGCACCCACCGAAATAATACAGCCATTATTTCGAACTCAATTACTAACACCTAATACAAGATTACCAAGATAACTGTCTAGTAAACAAAGAAGTAAAAACAGTGCCAAAGGACTAAAATTAAACATGGTATATAACGAGAAACCTATCGTGTATGTTTATTTTGACGANTCATCTGATAACACTAGTCAACAAAAAAACAGCTTTTGCATGTAACATGAAAACTTTTGTCTAGTTATGTTTAGGACAAGGATAAGGATACTAGAAATATCGTGTATGTTTATTTTGATGACATTAATGAAATAGTTGACCGACTGAGGTTGCTTTTAGCTTCGGAAGCAGCCGGCAATCATTCTCATACAAATGAAATAGCGTCGATAATTTCTGAATTGAGGGAGGCGGGGTTGATTATTTAATACGATTAAATTACCCTACTTTGTATATGACATACAATAGTAGGTTAAAATCAATGCTAGAATGAGCGTAAACAAATTCGGTCAGTCAAAATGCTCTACGGATATTGCCGGTGGTGGCGGTGGTGGACCAATGTCATCATCAGTAAATTTTAATAAAATTACAAGATTCGGTTTCATGTTTACTACAGAAGGTGACCTTGATATAGAAAATAGACGAGTATGTAACGTGAAATCCCCCATTAATCCTAACGATGCGGTAAATAAAAATTACTTTGATAAGAAGCTACAACCTGTTTAGAACAGGATCGATCATGTTATTGCATCTGTACAAACAACGATTGATTCTAAAATTGCAAGTAGCACGAATCGTTTACAAACTATAATAGAGCAGACAATTGACGAAGTTTTCTAAAGAGAAAAAGAAAATACAAAAAGTCATTTATTTTAAGAATGCTCAATGGTTATAGAACTGTTTTTATGGACTTAATTAAGGAACAAATAAAATACATAATCAACATCAAGAACTGATGCCACGTCAGGTGCAAGAATAGAAGACTTTTGTTAAGTATGAACTTCTTTTTTTGATCTTTTATATCATTTTTAATCTTAAAGAGCTGTTTAACAAGCAATATTAAATATTTTCAATGATTAATATATCCAAATAATCGAAATTAAAAAAATTCAAAAATAAAAGAGTCACCTAAATTAAGAAACACTATCACAAACTTTTTTATACCTTACTATGCTCTATAACATAATTTTTTTAAAATTTGTGCAGATGTTAAAAAAAATAATTATGATCTATATTTAAATATTACGTAGAGTTAAGCTAGTAATTCTGCTGTAACCTTTTATAATATAATATAATAATANATAATAATTAATATTAGGATGATAAAAAAAGTATAAAATTTAATTGCATACAAATTGCAATTTATTTTATACTTGCGATAGCATTCGTTTAGGTACATCCAAGCGCCACCGATACCTGCCGCAATTAATCATAAAAGTATGTAACTTTCGTGGGTTTAACAAAATTAACTTTTAAGACTGATAACTACAAAAACTGTTTATTTACACTAATTGTTGATATATCACTATTCACCGCGCTATTTATTTCACTGCTATCACTGTCAATTTATTTCTGCATTCACTTCTGCAACGGTCTTTCTTCTTCTCTCGGCGATCGTCTCTTCCTTTAAATACTCTTTTGGTTACTTTCTGGAACCCTCTAGAAACATCCGGATCGTTTATTTTTTCTTTGAACTGCTTAACTGCTTTCCCCAGAACGCAGGTACGTCACACACATTTACAGATACGACGCACATGAAAAAGGGCGCCCACGGCTAGTCGTCGAATTGATAAGCCGTTCACGCACATGTGTGCCCGATCGCACACAAACACACTCGTGCTCGCTACAAGTACTACTATCTGCATTCTCAAAATGCAACCGCTCGAAAAGTGTGTATTGCTTCAATATCGAATGCGTGCTTTTCTTTTATGTAATTACTGTATACCACATCATGTTATTATGAGAGTAGATGTTGTATAATTCGGTAATAGTTGCTCTCGTGCGAAGAAACAACAGTATGATATATTGCACATTTTATATTATAAGTCTTATAAACGCTATGAAAGTTCATTTTAATTTCACAATCAGAACTTAAACATTAATTCTATTCTTTAAAAACACATTTTAACAGATCGAAGATCATATTATATTTAACTATTGAATATTTGACCACCATGATTTTAATTCTTTATCTTTATAGTCTAGGCGATGTCTGCTTGAAAAACATCATGTGTCTTTGTGGGGGCGCGCAATTGTTGTTTCTTACATCTAAACAAATAGACTACATAAAAAATATGAAAAGGCATTTCCGGAATCCGATATCGCAATTCTATGTATGAGCTGATTTTTTCCACATATTAAATAAAAGCACGGGACGATAAAATTATAGGATGACCTACTCATTGTACAACTTATATGAGAACGTTCACATATAATCCGATTCGATTATATTACCATTTTTTATAACACTGAAATAAAATACTTTTAGAATTTAATGTATCCAGTAATTTTTGCAAAATCAAAACGTTATAAGTAGCATTATGGAATGATTACTCACTATCTAAAATTTTTAAAGAATCTTTACTAAGATTGTTTAATTTGAATTTACAAGGTCCTTTTCTATCGGTCAAGACAGCTCGAAATAATGTTGAACGATCTGCAAAACCTGAAATCAAATCTAAAATTCGAAAAGCATTTGCATTACTCATAGCACGTAAAAGTTGAGGGGCATCAAATCGGGCATTATGCGTAACTAATAAACATTTTTTTTTCATCTGATAACACTAGTCAACAAAAAAACAGCTTTTGCATGTAACATGAAAACTTTTGTCTAGTTATGTTTAGGACAAGGATAAGGATACCAGAAATAAAATTAAAATCCTTTAAATACGAATAGTTTTTTTGTAATACCATCTTATAACATTTTAGAAATTTTGAATTTTTATCAACATAGAGAAGTTATTTCGATTTATTGAAACATTAATATGAATTTACTTTTATGATTTTCGTCTGTATTTTGCTTCAGGAACATCTCGTTTTAATGTCCAACAGTAATCCGCTAACATACGTGGGCTCCACTTGCCCTGATATCGTTTTTCTATGGTAGAAATGTCTTGATGGAATCTTTGACCGTGTTCATCGCTGACGGCGCTCAAATTTTCAGGAAAGAAGTCTAAATGTGAATGAAGAAAATGTATTTTTAGCGACATATTACACCCCAAAGCCTTATAAGTAGATAAAAGCTCCGCGATAATACATTTATAGTCACTTGATCGGTGATTTCCTAGAAAATTGGAAGTTACTTTCATGAAAGATTCCCACGCTTTTCTTTAAATATATCATCTTTCATCAATTGCCTGATTTGAGGGACAACAAATATGCCCTATTTAATTTTTGCCTCACTCAGCTTAGAAAATTTTTCTTTCAAATATAAAAAGCCGTCACCACTCCTGTCCATAGCTTTCACGAAGTTCTTCATAGGCCAAGCTTTATGTGTAAAGGTGGTAAAAATACATTTTCAGGTTGCAGCAATGGAGGGTTTTTAATATTTTTGTGTCCTGGAGTAAGAGATTGCCTTTTGGGTAGTCTTGCTTAACATAATCATTTTTTCGACCTCTGCTATCCCACCCACAAATAAAGCAACAGTCTTTTGTATACCCCAGTTGTAATCCTAAAATTAAGGCAATCACCACAAACTTTCCAGTTGTGTTCGTTATACTGAATTTTTTTCAAGATAAATTTAATAGTTTCATAAGACTCTTTAATGTTAGAAACCTCACCTAATGGTATAGAGAGAAGTTTATTGCCAATATGTTAAAGAACAGCCAACAATACCCAAAACAGTCATTACGTCATAGACATTATTACAAAATACAAGCTGATCATCTTGTGAAAGAAAACCTTTTAGCTCTTTATCTCGATTGCGAAAGTAACATACTTTTGTTTTACGTTGTAATAAATTCCATCCTTTTAATCGAGAGCCCAAAAGTTCTGCCTGTTGTTTGGACAAATTTAAATCACGTACCAAATTATTGAGATCTTGCGATAGAAGATGTGGCTCATCAGATGAGGATGAGGAAGCTTCTTGAAAGTCACGATCCAATGTCTCTTTTTCGATTTCTGGCGTAACGGCAAGATCGCTAGTTTGGGGTAGTTTTGGTACCGGTAGATCTTCACTGTGAGGGATCGGTCTTTGAGCTGATGACAGGACATGATACTTAATTTTACTTTTTGTTTTAATTGTAATACCTTTTGTATCAGTAAGAGAAAAATAACAATCAGGTGAGTAGTTCGTTGGTTCCATCCAAATCATAGGGATTGCAAAAGGCATAGATCGAGATCTTTTCGCCCATCCAGTGAGAAGACCCACACATGTAACACAACAGATGTATGGAACCCACGCTTTGTCTTGCTGTCCGATGGCAAAGCCAAAATACTGTTCATATAACTTAGTTATTAATGGTGTCAAATTCCTTCGCTGAGTTTTGAAAGTAATGTAACCATAAATGTAACAAAACTTGTCAGGATCATTTTTACACTTTCTTGACATTATTTAAGAATCAGTTAACTCTAAAAACAAAACATAACACTACGCTCTTCAAATAAACAAATGCGAAAGTAAAAACAAAAACCGTTAATTTTTAATTTTGTGGGTAGTAGGCTGTAACACGAAAACTGGACCTGATGGAATCAAAATAAATATGGTAATAAAATGAGAGTAGGCAATTTAAAATTAACAAGCATCTTTCTTGTTACAAAATTTTGTTGACCAGTGTTATTTGAATTTACGTTTATTCTGAGCGATGTTCAGCTCGTTGATATCGAGATTGGTCAATGTTAAAGGTTGTAGATGAATGGCATTCAGGGTAATATTTTCTTTCAATTTAATGCAGCAATCGTCGGTGGTAATATCCGTAGTAGGGATCTTATTAGAGATGTTTGCAATGTCCAATGTATCTTGACCCTTAAGGATGGTGTGATCCGTGTATGCTTTACAATTCGATTCAATTTCCAAGGTACCCATGCCGGAAAGTATTTCCTCATTTTCTTTTGTTTGATTGCACAGAATGTTGATCCTCGTTAGCTTGGATAATACGTAGATCCATTTATTATTGGCGAGTTCGGCGTCTGCGTAGATGTGCTTGATTTGGCAGCTCCTAGGAATGAGAGTTGTCAGTTTGAAAAACAACTGAAGTTCGCAATTGGTTTGGTCCATTCACTTGGAAATGGTGATTCCTCTACATAACCAGTGGTTGGGAAGGTGTTCTTGGCAGTCTTGAAGATTGTTTAATGTCGAAAATACTGTTCTTGTAACGGACAGTAGGATGTAGGGTTTCGAAGGTTCGATACAGGAGAATAAATAAGGGTCACTTTGATGTGGCGAAAGTAACGGATATAATTCATAGAGATCGTACAGTTGTGAATTTACGATCGGAATTTTAGCGATTACTAGCAAATTATCTTTTATAAACGACTTTGTGTTTATGAGGTTAAAGTAATTGAACGAATTTCTTAAAGTAGGTTTTATTAGTAAATTGTATCTAATACAATAGTTTTTTGCTCCAAATATAAATCTTCAGGATTAAGAATATTACAACTTATAATGCCTTTACTTATTAAACTAAGTCCATCAATGTATCGTCCCAGAATACTTGATTGATTTGATTTTCAATTAAAAGTTTTTCCTCAAAAGATACTGTTTGTGACATGAATTTATCAGACTTAATTATATTTCCATTTAATACTTTAGTATTTTGGTTGAGAATTTGCAGTGAGTTATTAAAGTTCGAAATAGTAGATTGGACTATTCTAATTTGTTGTTGCTTAAGAGTATCGGTTTGCTTTTGATTGTCGATTAGACTTTTAATGGAATCAGTGTAAAATTGGGCATACTCAGCATCGGGGGTGCCAAATAGCCATTTTAGAGCGTCACCTAAATACCATTAATGAGGCCGCGTTTTTCCGATTTCCTACTATTTGGTGAGCTATGATGTTATAATCTCTTTTTATGAGTTTAATCTTGTTGCAAAGTCCTAATGATTTGAAAAAAAAAGTGTATTGATTGTCTGAACATGATTATCAATATGAGACACGTTAATAAGGTAAATTTTTGATTCGCGATTTTAGCTTTGCCAAGATGATTATAGAAAATTCCATTATCCCTATAAATTCGAGGAGTTTATAGGGATAATGGTGTAAGCTTGGGAGAGAGAGGAATATAAAGGGATGATGATAAAGGAAATGTAAATGTTAATTTTCATCTTCGGATTACTGTTTCTTTGCTGAAACATAGGTTAAAATGATAAGTTTTTGGTTTATTTTGTGTTATTTTAATGGATGCTGTGTTGTTGTCGTGCACCTGGATGATCTTTATATGGTCCTTCAAATTCTTTGGCGAGTTTTTTGTTGGTTTTCTTCGCGAATGAATTTCGTACTAAAACTAAATCGTTTTCTTTGAAACTATATTGGTTGCTATGGGCTGTGTCGTAATTTTGTTTCGATTTGGTTTTATTTACTAATTGATTTTCTCTAGCTACTTCTTATTTTTTGTAACTTGGCAGTTATTTCTTGTGCTAGCTCATTTATGAATGTGGGTGTTACACGAATATACCGCGAGATTTAAGTATTGATCCCAATCATTATTATCTTTATTTACATAGCACTTAAAATAATCTTTTAGGGTAAGATGGGTGCGTTCTAAGGAACCATTTGTTTGTGGATGGTAGGGGCTCGCTAATTTTTGTCTTACTGAAATTAATTTGTTGAATTCCTTGAAAGTATTTGACGTAAATTCTTTGCCTTGGTCTGAAAGGATACTATCTGTGAAACCGAACTGCGTACAGAATTTTAAGAAATGAATGGCGACAATATTGGCGTTGTGTTCTGGCATCGCGAAAGCCTGGATGAAGATCATCCTGTAGTGTTAAGATAAACCTATTACCGTTATCAGTTTCCGGTAGTGGTCCTAGGATGTCCATGGCTACTTGCTCGCAAAATTTCCGTAAAGTTGTTGTAATGAGCATCGGACTTTTATTCGGTTTAAAGTTGGTTTTCGCCTCTTGACAGACAGGGCATTTCTGGATGTACACTTTGATGTATTCTTTTATATTGTTCGAATAATATCGACTTCTAATGTTTTCATGTAGGTTCTTTGGAAGCCTTGATGTCCGGATAGCGGGTGGCCGTGGTTTTCTATTAAGATCAACTCCATCTCCTCTGGGGTTTTAATGTGGACTCTCTCATTGTCTAAGATTTTGTAATCGAAATCTTTAAAGACGTAATCTAGAAGACTTTCTAAGGTGTTTGACTGTAGTAAATGATGTTGAATAGTAGGATCGATGATAGTGAAAGATTTTGTCTTATTAAAGTTCAGAGTGATTTTAAGGTTGATTAGGTTGTTTAACAGATCTTCGTTCTTGGCGGAATCCCTTATCAATTGTTTAATATAGATCAAGTAAATTGTTTGGACTGGTAGCCTTAATATTCTTACCTCACTGAGGTTTCGATTTGTTAGATCTATATCTGGAAAGTTTTATTTCACTTAGTCACAATGGAGGTTGCTTATTAAACCGTCACATGCTAAAGGTATGACCATGTTTTTTATTTTTGTTTTTTTTTTTGTTTTGCCTCTCGCGGGAGTGTTTATATCGATATTTTGTTGGTGGTAAATTTGGAAGTCCTTGAAGTTTAATTTATCGTTTGCTTTGACCTGGCAGATCGGTCGGCTGAGAATATCGGCAGTAGTAGTAATACAGTGTCGCTTCTGGGACTCCGGATGGCCTGTCCATCCAGTTCTGACCATCGTCCAGTTCTTCCGCGCCTTTGGAGGTCATTCGTCAGCTGAAAAAGGTCATTCTTCGGCTGTTGAAGGTCATTCTTCTTCAAGGAGAAAAATGCTTCGTCTACCTAGATGACATCGTTACCTACGGGAAATCTCTCCAGGATCATATTAACAAGCTGATAGAAGTACTCGAACGACTCGACGAACATAACCTTAAGCTACAGCCCGACAAGTGCGAATTCCTCAGGAAGGAAGTTGTCTATTTAGGTCACGTCATCTCCGATAGAGGAGTCGAACCAAATCCACAGAAGATAGGAGCAATTAAAGTAATTAAAAACCCCAAAAATCCAAAAGACAAAATCCTTTTTTTTCCAAAGCCCATTTATCCTAACAACGGGTGCCTCTAATGACGCTATCAAGGGAAAATCGGATCGGACCTTCCAATATCTTATTACTCTAAGACGCTGAATAAAGCCGAACAAAATTATTCGACAACAGAGAAGGAACTCCTCGCAATCGTAGATTTTGTCAAAAATTTTCGCCCCTACTTATTTGGACAAAAATTCATCATCTGCTCAGATCATAAACCACTAACCTGGTTCATGAATTGCAAGGACCCTTCAAGTAGTCTAGTCCGTTGGCGGTTCAAGCTACTAGAGTACAACTATGAGATACACTGCAAACCGGGAAAGTCGAACACGAATGCCGATAGTAGTAATACAGTGTCGCTTCTGGGACTCCGGATGGCCTGTCCATCCAGTTCTGACCATCGTCCAGTTCTTCGGCGCCTTTGGAGGTCATTCTTCGGCTGTTGAGGGTCATTCGTTGGCTGAAGAGGAAGAAGAAGGTCATTCTTCGGCTAGGCCGAAGAAGGCACACACATACACATACACACATGCTCAGGAAACACCCCCTACATGCCCCTTCCATCGTAGACGTCGCTGTTGCTGCAGTTATGGGTGGTTGTAGGGGATGTTTATTAAGCATGTGCGTTTTGTGCGTGTGTGTGTGTTATTTTTTTGTGTTTGTATATGTATGTAAATTGTGTGTTGCCTATGTGTGTCTGTATTGTGTGTGGTGTGTATTGGAAGGATGGATGGATGATGGTATTTCTTTGTTCTTTACTGGAAAAAAACAAACAAAACAATTAACGACGATGCAACTTTCAAATGGACACTGATTATCTAAGTGAATAAATTGATACTTTATACCAAATTTCGTACAATATTAGTAAGAGGGAGATATTCGACCAGACAGTCATGTACAATAATACAATATGCTTTTGTATTGGCTGGAAAAATTTCGCGACTTTGAAATTCTAATTTCACATCGACCGTCGATGATTTAATTGCCTCGTTTTGTTTCGTAGTGTCAATAACGAAGATGGGGTTGTCTTTGAATAATGCATACGAAATTAACGGTTCGGGGTACGTTTTATTCAAAAAGCTTTTTTGGAAGTCGACATACATCTGGTACGCTTCACTATAACGTTTCTTGTTAAAGTTTAGGGGATTTAAGGGAATTCATAAGGATAACATTCCGAATTTAAATACAAGCGTAAATCCATTAAATTTATGTTATCAAAGTCCGTTATATCTTTTAGAACATTATCACGTTTTTCTGTTTGAAATACAACTATTACATAGCGCGGTCTTTCAATACTTGTACTTGTTTTGACAGCCCACACATCTTTATCGGTATTTCGTAATGAAGGTAATTGATGCATTTCCCAACGTCTAAATGGTATTAATATAGGCTTATTTTGACCTATCTGTTCTAAAAGTCGTAATTTGACTGCATCGTTTGGATATATGTGTTTTACGCGTAATTCAATGTTTGAAATGGTAAAAGTTACTTTTCTTGCTATATTACTTGTTTTATAACAATTGTTATCGGTGTGTGAACGAACCATGCGAATCTTGTGTCGTCCACACAATACTTTTCGATAGTCGTGAAATAAACCGAAAAGAAAACTTAAAGGGTATGCGAAATAGAAATTGTTGCTTTTGTTGTTGTGAAAGTATAAATGTTCCCTCAGTGCGAGGATCCACATAATTCCAACTGGCAATATTAAGTGCTTGGCTTTGACTTCTGTTTTATAATAGTAGGGCTCTAACGGTGCTTGTTATGCCTGGATCGCTTACTCTGTCCACTTCAATGCCATTTAATTCATAACTTATATATTCGAAGAGAAATGTAGCTGCGTTGTTGGTTAATCTAACTTGAGCCTGATGAGATGCTTCTCCGCTACCGTCTTAAGACACATGCGAAGCTGGTGCTACTGCTGCTTCTCCACTTAATTCGATTGTAACATCAATAATTAACGCTGCATCACTCATGTCCAAAAATGCGTCTTGTTGATTAATATTTATCTCACATTCGTCGCTATTATTATACGCTTTCGTTTCAGTTGGATACGTATGTATTTCCTCTTTTGTAATTGACTCATCGTAGATGGGATTGGTAAACATTTGCAATTTATTACTTTCCATCGTTTTCTCTAATTTTGAATCCTATACTTTCCAAGAATTTTCGATTTTCCGGTGATAGATGATGGTAACGTCGATTATTTACCGTTGACGATCTTCTGCTAAATGACCGACTATTGTTAATATTCTCAAATTTATACATTTTTCTCATATCGAATGTTTGATAATGATTATCAAATACCAGACCCATTTTGTTTTTTTAATTCTAATCGAACAATAATCTCTTCTCCCCGAAAGTTAACTAACTCAGAATTTTGGTCTACTATTTTAATTGTTATATTACTTATAGATCGTCGGTTATCGATTGGTAGAAATGTGAGATTTCTTGGTTCGATATTAATGGAGTAGCCAGGGTCAACAGCAGGTGCAAATTCGTATATTGTATGACAGGATAATCCGTTACAGTAGGAACCGGTAGCAATGTTACACTCTATACGAATCGTAGATACCTGAATAATGTTGACAGGTAAATCGGACTCATGTAAAATATTTTCTTGTAAGATTTTCGATGAAAATCCTAATAGTTTCCCAATACTGTCTTCGGGAATAAAGTTTACTTTGTATTTACACTGTAACTCTACCTTCAAAGTGTTATTGTTCGGTTTTAGACTCAAATACTTGCGACGCACTGTATATGTACTATTCGGCGGGGATAATTGCAATTGTAGAAAGTCCTCTAAATCGGAAATTTCAAATGAACCTGTTGGAATAGTTATAACTTTATTCCCGCTCTCCTCAGAACTCCTACTACTATTATTAGTATTATTGTTTTCGTCACTTTCAACGATGTAGTAAAACTTGTTATTATTACCCTCTTGGATGTTTGGAATGCTATTGTAAGTGTGAAACCCAATTAATGCAATTGAATATTGATATCGCTCGTCTAATTCGATCGGGGGATAAAAATCTGCCGAAAGAATACTTTTTCTACCTGTTACGGTGAACGTTTGTGACATGACTGACTACGGAAGTTTATATATTTGAATTTTTATAGAGAAATTCCAGACATAAATGTCCGCAGTTATATGTATTGTAGGTTTGATATGAATCAAAGTTATAATGAATTCTGTTAGGTTCATCAGTGATGCTTGATAAACCACCTTGACTTTGCCAGTATTTGATTAGTTCCGGAGGTGGTTTTAAATTACCGAAACTATCAAAATAAAGGATTTCACGATTTCTTTTTATGTAACAACAAAAATGTGTCCCCGGATTTTTCGTTTCATCCAAATTAATTACCGCACTTTCATATTTTTTAGCACCGTGTCGCGGTAGAGCGTCTCTCATGAATACTCCTCGAAAATTGGGTATTTTTAATTTTCGCGCGTACTGAGCTACCTCATAATTCGTAAGCGCTCGAAAGGGTAAGTTTAGTGGAATTTTTTTTTTTTCGTTTTTAAAAACAACCCCATGCCAGATTTATGAGGTTACAAATACAGTCCGTCTCCTTTCCGACCAAGAGATATAGCTTCTATAGTTCTATTATGACGTTCAGCTTCTTCAAGTTGTTCTTTTGCTGCTTTTGCGTCATTGATGGTCATAACGATGTTTGCCACACCGCCTGATAATCCTCCTATAGCCGATATTCCTGCTAAAATGGCCGGAATCAGTGGTAAGAAACCACCACGTTTCGGTATCGGAATTATTCGGTGTACTTGTATCCTTTTGCGACCGCCGGCTTCTCTTACATATTGCCTTGCCGCTTTCATAGCATTCGTGTAGATAATGATTTGATATCAACAGCATTATTTATTTTTTTTATTTTATCAATAACTTTATTTACGACTGCTTTACGAAAAGCCTGTTTCCGTATTTTAGTACTAGGATTTCGTTTGGTTTGTCGCTGCCGTCGTTTTGTTTTTAATTTCGAACAACCCATTCCAAGTTTTCTTTTGATTTTCATTGCGCTAGTGACAAGCAAAGATGCGGTTTTTTCACCAATATTTGAATCTTTATGTTTAACACGTTGCCACGCCTTCTCTTCTAATGCTCTATCAGCTAAATGTCGATCTGTTATTGAATTACTTTTTGAGTAGGCTATATCGTGCTCTTTGCAAGCTTTATCAAGTGGATTTATACCAGGATCACCTCGTAATAATCGTTTAGATAATTTAGTACCCGGTCCGCAATATTGGTATCCACCAGGCAGATGAAGTTCAAATGGGATGTTATTAATCAAATAATTCAAAACACCTTCCCCCCGATGAATTATCATAACAACTGACTTTTCTGTTTTATCTCTCACGTATTTATAGGTGTGTCTATGCGTATGTGTGCATGCTTGTGAGGTATAAAAGCAGAAATTTTGGATGTTATCCTTAGTCATATAATGAAAATTGTACAGCAGCCTACATCTCTCTCTCTTCTCAATTTCGATCAAGACGGATACAGTCATCAAAATTGTCATCATCATTCAGTTTTGTTTCCTAATTCGATAAGGGCAATTATATGTGGACCAAGCGGATGCGGAAAAACAAATATAATGTTCAGTTTGCTATTCGATCCTAACGGATTGAGATTTGCAAACGTCTACGTTTATTCCAAATCATTGTACCAACCTAAATATGAATTGTTGAACGAAGTCATGGAAAAAGCTGAAATTATTGGATATTATGCGTACAGCGACAACGATACGGTAATTGATCCATCGGAAGCTAATGAAAATTCTGTTTTTATTTTCGATGATATTGCATCATCCAAACAGGATAAAATACGGAATCACTTCTGTATGTCTCGACATAAACATATCGACTGCTTCTACATATGTCAAACGTATACATGCATACCGAAACATCTAATTCGTGATAATGCTAATTTCCTCGTTCTGTTTAAACAAGACGATTTAAATTTAAAACATGTATATAATGATCATGTAAATACAGATATGACGTTTGATAAATTTAAAAATATATGCTCTGAATGTTGGAATCGTAATAACTATGGCGTATTGGTTATTGTGAAAGATAATGATTTGAATAACGGTCGATATCGGTACGGATTTGATAAATACATTACAATCACTCCCTAATTGTCAGTTGCAATCAGTCTGTACGGTAATAAGCAATAATAATAATAATAATAATAATAATAAAATGATGAAGTCTAAAGACAAAGTGGTCAAAAAGAGACTCTTAAACTTATCTAAATCCGTAAGACAGAAATATTTAAGTTTAAAATTGGGTCGTAAACAGGAAAAAGAATCCGTTAGGCGTATATTAAGTCCGGTAATTGAACCCCTTTCGAAAATTGTGAATAAAACGACAAATAATCTCCTTGACATCAAGAAAGAAGAAGAAGAATCGCTAACGTTGCCGTCTAATAATAAAAAGGAACAGCAACTTTCAACGCCATATTTCAAAAGAAAAAAGATAGATATTTATTCAACGTCACACGATCCAAATAAAGGAACATCAACAGTAGAGCACGAAGAAAGACAAGCGGAAAAAGACGAAAAAGAAGAAAATCTTCATCTGCAACAGCAACAATCTCCACCTACAGAAATAATGATAAAGATGATGAATGCAAATAGTGGTGCTGTTGATTTATCGGAATATTTGAATCAGTATCCGTCATTAGCAAGAGGATATATAGAGGGATTTTTAAAAGATAGTTTGAATGAATTCGACACCACGTACGGCATTAATTTCAATCATGCAATTAATAAATTGACTATGGGAGATAGCGAATTGGTAATTGATGATGACAGTAACATAAAAATAAAGAATGTTCTATTCCGTGGAACACCAGGTTTATTTGAATTAATATTCAAAAGAACACCTACCGGTTACAAAAAACATGACTTAAAAAATTATAAAGAGATATTAGAATTAACAAACGCGCATCGACGTGATTTTAGCCCAAAAAAACGAATAAAAGCGGGGAGATCTTTTAAATATACCGAAATAATACAGCCACTATTTCGAACTCATACAAGATTACCAAGATACCTGTCTAGTAAACAAAGAAGTAAAAACAGTGCCAA
>NW_020438980.1:0-1217 GCF_000699045.2 Agrilus planipennis | reverse complement strand
GACAATAATAACAATTTATAACAGGAAAAGAGACTTACTAACGAGACGGTTGAATGTAGAGACACAGATGAATTAATTTCTGATAGGGATGTTAGGAGTATTTATAGTTGGAAAATGTTAGTAAAAAGAGATAGAATACTCAAGATAGACAAAGACTGGCAATAGGGGTTGAAGACACGAGCTTACAGAAATACGAAGAATTGACGAAGTTGAACAGTATAGAATTTTAGGTAAGGTAATTAAGGGAAAAGCCAGCTATTAGTACAAGGTGCATGCAGAAACGGTTGCAGTTAGATTTCTAGGTAAAGGTGATTAGGGACAATAGAATAGAAACAGAAAGGAAACAAAGGCATGCAAAAGATAAGAAGTCGTACTCTACATTGCAGAAATAAAATTAGGAAAAATATATGTACAAAATATTTACACAAAAAAAAACAAAAGTTTTTTTCGCCACAGTACCCCCCTGCTAGTAACAGAACGCTACGGGAAACCTGCCTGTAGGCGATCTGGGAAACGAACTCGCCTTCCAGCCTTAGTTGTTTGGTTGGTAATGGTCGGCTCGCTGGAGGGCAGCTGTTTCTTGCTGGTGGTTCTGCAATGACGTAGGCCGGTAGTCGATCGACTGATACCGTTACGTCACGGGCTTTGACGTTGACGACAAAGGTTTTGTCCGCACGTTGGACGACAGGATAAGGACCTTCGTAGGGTTGCTGTAGAGATTCCTTCGGGCCACCTCGGNACACGTTGCCACGCCTTCTCTTCTAATGCTCTATCAGCTAAATGTCGATCTGTTATTGAATTACTTTTTGAGTAGGCTATATCGTGCTCTTTGCAAGCTTTATCAAGTGGATTTATACCAGGATCACCTCGTAATAATCGTTTAGATAATTTAGTACCCGGTCCGCAATATTGGTATCCACCCGGCAGGTGAAGTTCAAATGGGAAGTTATTAATCAAATAATTCAGAACACCTTCCCCCCGATGAATTATCATAACAACAGACTTTTCTGTTTTATCTCTCACGTATTTATAAGTGTGTGTATGCGTTTGTGTGCATGCTTGTGAGGTATAAAAGCAGAAATTTTGGATGTTATCCTTAGTCATATAATGAAAATTGTACAACAGCCTACATCTCTCTCTTCTAAATTTCGATCAAGACGGATACAGTCATCAAAATTGTCATCATCATTCAGTTTTGTTTCCTAATTCGATAAGGG
>NW_020438979.1:577784-578334 GCF_000699045.2 Agrilus planipennis | reverse complement strand
ATAAAAGATATTCAGGAAATTATGAAAGAAGAATTAAAATAAAGAGAAACTAAGAAACAGTTATACAAACGACTTGTTTAAGATTGATAAATACCTACCACCATTCCTCGAAGTATCCTTGTAAAGACGATCCTCGACTTGACCGATTGCTGATGTGGTTCCTGTTCGGTGCCTCAACTGGAAGATGCACCTAAAAAAATATCAAATTTTACAAAAGTTTTCAACACAAAGGATTATTAGGAATAAGTTTAAATCAAGAAGGTTAATATAAAGAAAATAAAACAAATTCCAAAGAAAAATATTGAAGTAAATAGAAAAGAAGCTTAAAAAAGTCATTTTAAACTAAATATAAGAAAATAAAAAGTAAACACATGAAGGTAAGTAAATAAATGGTAATAATGAAATTATGAAAGTAGAATTAAAATAAATAGAAACTAAGAAACAGTTATACAAACAACCTGTTAACAAAAAAATTAATAAATACCTACCACCATTTCTCGAAGTGTCCTTGTAAAGACGATCCTCGAATTGACCGATTGCTGAATTGGTT
>NW_020438979.1:569070-573074 GCF_000699045.2 Agrilus planipennis | reverse complement strand
AGCAAAAAACTTTTCGATAAATAAATAGATATAAAAAAATAAGAAGATATACCAAAGGAGCCAATACACGAGGTTTCAGTAAAATGAGTTCAGTTTTTGCGACCTGTTAAATAATTATTTTGAATGATTTTAAAGGTGAATGTAATACACAAAAATGTGGGGAATAACGTCCTGCAAACTATTTTTGACTGCAGTGCAAATTAGAGCAAATTTTATTGCTAAAACGCGAAAAATACGTAGAAATGTAAAACACAGAAAAGCGCAATTGAAATTTCGACGTGTTAAACAATTATTTTGAAAGTTGTTAAAGGTAAATATAATGCACAAAAATGTGAGGAATTGCGTCCTGCAAACGGTTTATGCTGTGGATTTACGTAGAAATGTAAAACACAGAAAAGCGCAATTGAAATTTCGACGTGTTAAACAATTATTTTGAAAGTTGTTAAAGGTAAATATAATGCACAAAAATGTGAGGAATTGCGTCCTGCAAACGGTTTATGCTGTGGATCTACATTGAAGCAAATTTCATTGTTAAAATTCAAAACAATACGTAGAAATGTTTAACATAGAAAAGCGCAACTAAAATTTGGATATGTTAAACAATTATTTTGAAAGTTGTTAAAGGTGAATATAATGCATAAAAATGTGAGGAATTGCGTCCTGCAAACGGTTTATGCTGTGGATTTACATTAAAGCAAATTTCATTGTTAAAATTCAAAAAAATACGTAGAAATGTTTAACATAGAAAAACGCAACTAAATTTTCAACCTGTTCGATAATTATTTTGAATGGTGTTAAAAGTGAATGTAATGCATAAAAATGTGGGAAATAACATCCTGGATACGGCTTTTGATTGCAGTGCAAATTAAAGTAAATTTCATTGTTAAAACGCGAAAAACACAATTTTGAAAGGTGGTAAAGGTGAATGTAATACACAAAAAGCTTTCATCAGTATTTTGTTAATTTCGGACATCAACCCCAACGTAGTACTAAATAGAGAAACTACCGCATTCTCCAAATTAAATAAAGTTTAATTTATACAATCCAGTTAATTGTTTTGTTGTATCGGCCGACTGTTCAGCATACGGCTGTTAAAGAGAGCAAGTATTCGGATAATAAAAGATAGACAATGACGCTCGAAATTAGGTACACTAACGTGTGTAACAAAAAGATCCTTTTCCTATTTAAAAAATATTAAGAGTTGAGCACAGCCACTACAATAATCGTAAAGCTTTAAAACAATGAGTCAGTTTTCAACGTTGATTCGTTAATTTCGAAAATCAGGCCTAAAACACTATTTAATAGAGAAATTATCACATCTCCTGGTAATACAAAGTTAATAAAGTTTATTTCATAAAAAAATGCTACTATCGAAGGGTGAAAGTATCCAGAGAATATAAGATACAAATTAGGCATATCGACAAAAAAAGCCTAACTCATTTAAAAACATTCCAAATAGTCTCCAACTACTTTGATTATGGAATAGCTTTAAAACAGTGAAGAAACTTTCAAAATTAGGTGGTTAGTTTCGGAAATCAGACCACAACCACCTTAATAATCGTATAGGTTTAAAATAATGAAACAGCTTTCAACATTGATTCGTTAATTTCGGAAAATAGTTCCACACACTATTAAATTGAGAAACTAACACATCTTCTAGTAATACAACGTTAACATAGTTTATTTCATACATAAATGCATTAATCTACAAGGCAAATTTTTAATTTGTGTTTTGGGATATCAAGGAGAGGAAGTATCCGGAGAACATATGATACAAATTAAGCTGGATGTGAGTTATATTATTCAAATCAACAAAAAGTGCCTAATTCATAAAAAAAACAGTCTACAACTACTTTGATAATGGAATAGCCTTAAAACAGTGAAAGAACTTTCAAAATTGGGTAGTTACTTTCCGAAATTACATCACAACCACCTCAATAGTCGTATAGGTTTAAAATAACGAAAAAACCTTTAACATTGATTCGTTAATTTCGGAAATCAGCCCCCACGTACTTCTAAATAGAGGAACTAACACGTTCTCCTTGTAATACTAGTTCAAAAAAGTTTAATTTATACCAAGACCAGCCATTTATATTCAAAACAAATTTTTATTTGCAGTTTATAACAAATCCAGGGGTCTGTCTAATTCTCTCGGTCGACAGTTCAGGCATACGACTGTTAAAGAGAGCAAGTATTCGGATAATAAATGATAGACGATCACGCTCGAAATTAGGTACAATAATCTTAACGACAAAAGGATCCTTTTTCTATTTAAAAAATATTAAAAGTAGTCCACAACCAAGACGATGATCGTAAAGCTTGAAATCAATGAAACAGCTTTCATCTTTGATTCGTTAAATTCAAAAATGAGGCCAAAAGCACTATTAAATAGAGAAACTAACACATCTACTGGTAATACAACGTTAATAAAGTTTATTTTATGCATAAATCTTACTAATTTTCAAAGCTAGTATTCAATCGACTTCGAAGGGTGAAAGTATTCGGTCAATATAAGATACAAATTTCGCTTAATTTGAGTTACACTATTAATATANAGAAACTAAGAAACAGTTATACAAACGACTTGTTATCAAAAAGATTAATAAATACCTACCACCATTCCTCGAAGTGTCCTTGTAAAGACGATCCTCGAATTGACCGATTGCTGAAGTGGTTCCTGTATGGTGTTTCAACAGGAAGATGCACCTACAAAAATATCAAATTTTACAAAAGTCTTCAAGAGAAATGTTTATTAAGAATAAGTTACAAACGACTTGTTAACAAAAAGATTAATAAATACCTACCACCATTCCTCGAAGTTTCCTTGTAAAGACTATCCTCGAATTGACCGATTGCTGAAGTTTGGTGTCTCAACTGGAAGATGCACCTAAAAAAATATCAAATTTTACAAAAGTTTTCAATACAAACGTTTATTAAGAATAAGTCTAACTCAAGAAGTTAATATAAAGAAAATAAAACAAATTTCAAAGGAAAATATTAAAGTTAATAGAAAAGAAGCTTTAAAAAGTAATTTCAAATTAAATATAAGACAATAAGAAAGAAACACATGAAGGTAAGTAAATAAAAGGTATTAGAGAAATTCTGAAAGAAGAATTAAAATAAAGAGAAACTAAGAAACAGTTATACAAACGATATTAGTAAATACTTACCATCATTCCTCGAAATGTCCTTGTGAAGACGATCCTCGAATTGATCGATTTCTGATGTGGTTCCTGTTTGGTGGCTCAACTGGAACATGCACCTAAAAAAATATTAAATTTTACAAAAGTCTTCAACACAAGAGTCTGAAAATAGGGCTAAGTAAAGAATGCTAAAATAAAGAAAATGAAATAATTTTTTAAGACTTCTTAATAATACTTATTACATTAAATAAGAGGAAAAACTAGTTTCAAAAAATCATTTCAATTTTAATGTAAAGAAATAAAAATAAACAGAGCAAGGTAGGTAAAGTAAGAAAGAATTTTAAAGAATACTGTTTAACAAAAAAATTAATAAGTACCTACCATTCATTGAAGTGACCCTGTAAAGACGTTCCTTGAATTGGTCGAGTGATGTAGTGGCTCTATTTGGTAATTAAACTGGAAGATGTGCCTGAAAGAATATCAGATTTGAAAAAAATTAGAAAACATAATGAGAATAAAGAAACGCTTCAAAGTAAATAAAAAGAAAGGAAATTTAAAAAAATCATTTTAAATTATCTATAAAGAAGAGCAAGGGTAGGTAACTAAATAAGAGATATTAACGAAGTTATGAAACAAAGATTAAAACAAATAACACCTAAGAACAGATGATAAAGTATGTAAACATTAGAAAACAAGGTAAGTAACAACAAAAGAAACCTTTTCCAATTTAAAAATATTATAATAAATAGTCTACAACCAAATCGTTAATGGTATAGTCCTGAAACAATGAAAAAACTTTCAACTTACTTGGGTAGTTAATTTCCGAAATTAACCCCCAATATTACAGAATGGAGAAGGTAA
>NW_020438979.1:564090-565255 GCF_000699045.2 Agrilus planipennis | reverse complement strand
AGAAACTAAGAAACAGTTATACAAACGACTTGTTATCAAAAAGATTAATAAATACCTACCACCATTCCTCGAAGTGTCCTTGTAAAGACGATCCTCGAATTGACCGATTGCTGAAGTGGTTCCTGTATGGTGTCTCAACAGGAAGATGCACCTACAAAAATATCAAATTTTACAAAAGTCTTCAAGAGAAATGTTTATTAAGAATAAGTTTAAATCAAGAAGTTCATATAAAGAAAATAAAACAAATTTCAAAGGAAAATATTAACATTAATAGAAAAGAAGCTTTAAAAAGTAATTTCAAATTAAATATGAAATATGAATTAAAGAATTATGAAAGAACAATTAAAATAAAGAGAAACTAAGAAACAATTATACAAATGACTTGTTAACAAAAAGATTAATAAATACCTACCACCATTCCTCGAAGTGTCCTTGTAAAGACTATCCTCGAATTGACCGATTGCTGAAGTTTGGTGGCTCAACTGGAAGATACACCTAAAAAAATATGATATTTTACAAAAGATTCAACACAAACCTTTATTAAAAATAAGTGTAACTCAAGAGGGTTAATAAAAAGAAAATAAAACAAATTCCAAAAAAAAAATATTGATGTAAATAGAAAAGAAACTTACAAAAGGTCATTTTAAATTAAATATAAGAAAATAAAAAGTAAACACATGAAGGTAAGTAAATAAACGGTAATAATGAAATTATGAAAGTAGAATTAAAATAAACAGAAACTAAGAAACAGTTATACAAACGACTTGTTAACAAAAAAATTAATAAATACCTACCACCATCTCGAAGTGTCCTTGTAAAGACGATCCTCGAATTGACCCATTGCTGAATTGGTTCCTGTTTGGTGTCTCAACTGGAAGATGCACCTAATAAAAATATCAAATTTTATAGAAGTCTTCAACACAAATGTTTATTAAGAATAAGTTTAAATCAAGAAGTTAATATAAAGAAACTAAAACAAATTTCAAAGGAAAATATTAAAGTTAATAGAAAAGAAGCTTTAAAAAGTAATTTCAAATTAAATATAAGAAAATAAGGAAGAAACAGAAGAAGGTAAGTAAATAAAAGATATTCAGGAAATTATGAAAGAAGAATTAAAATAAAGAGAAACTAAGAAACAGTTATACAAACGACTTGTTAACAAAAA
>NW_020438979.1:558390-562459 GCF_000699045.2 Agrilus planipennis | reverse complement strand
TACTTTCTAGACACCGCACTAGAAAACTGATTGCACCGTTAGATTCTACGTACTTTTTTACATACCTGAACTCTTTCAGTGTTTTCCAAATCCTCTTTATCTCCAAGAAATTCAGCGAGCGCCTTTTTTTGCTATTATAATTTTCCTTATTTTCGCGTTTATCAGTGCCGGAAAGTACTTTCTGGACACTGCACTTAAATACTGATTGCACCGTTAGATTCTACACACTTTTTTACATACCCGAACCCTTTCAGTGTTTTACAAATTCTCATTCTGGTTTCAGCAAAACTACTATGTCGTTTTGTGATCAAAATCCTGTGGTCGCGTTTTTGTTCAAAGCTGGTTTACGTTTTGAATCAGGTTTAAACCATCGGATTGAACACATATGCTGCCCCGTAAATTAAATTATTTATTTTTTTGTTGACGTGTATTTCTTTGGTTTTATTCTTTATACATTTGTACATTTTTTTATCTATTTTGATTCATAAATGCGTATGACACCGAAACTAATTTTTAATCATTAAATTCGTAATCATTAAATGATGTAATTTTTTGTATCAATTACTAGGTATGTATATTGATATTTATATTAGTCGATTTTTTTAATTAAATATTAATGGTAATTGGGTATTATTTTGAAATAATCCTTCGTAATTGCTTGTTATTATGACGAATATAATTTTGCTTCGATATGGATAAATGTGACGTCGTGATGTGGTACAAGAGATAAAAATGTTGATATCTAATGAGTAATGACCTCTACTATCGTTTTCTGGTTCTGTCAAGTGTGCTTACAATTAGTAATCGTTTATATTCGATATATGAAGTATGTTAAAATCAAGTTGAGGTATTGTCCAGTTTAGTACAGTCTTGTCTTGTGAATTTAATATGTAGTTAATGATGCAGTTAGCTTTTTCTATGAAGGAAGGTAGGATATATTTTGTCTTGGTACTTTTCATTGAATTTTTAATTTGTCATTGGCAGTTGATGTGACATCGCATCATTTTATTAAAAAACGATACAGGATCCATTATTTAGTATTTATCAAGAATATCTAGTTCAAACAGTTGTATCAAAGCAAATTCATTTACAGTGTTTATAATTTATATTTAATTATTTTTTATTTAAGTTACACCTTTGTCCTTTTGTTCTTCTGCAATAGAAACTTGTATAACATCCAGCATTATATCTAATGTATACATTATTAATTAATTAATTAGTTGCATTGTTAATAATGTAATAATTAATTTTACAGGAATATTATACCACAACTCTGAACACCGTACGCAGTGGGGCATCGATCGTGGCAGTTATGTTTCATTCTACAGCATAACAGCGTCTGAAAGAAAAGTGAAAATGATTTTTCCCGAATAGATGCAGAAGAATCTGTTGTCTATTACTAAAGAAAGGATTCACAGTAACTAATGGGTAAGTGACAACATTTATTAATTAAGAAAAATAGGCTTGCATTAATGATATCAGCTTTTGGTCCTTAGGTAAAGTTTAGATGAATAGAAAGGAAGTATTTATTTTCGAAATTATTATTTAAAGAATTTTTTTAAAAACAAGTTGCACACTTTTAACCAATCGTCATTGTAAGGGAATACGCAAATTGTTCTATTTCTATAACATTTGTTTACAGGTGTTATTTCTTCACCTAAAATTTCATTTTTGACTAAGGCATCCTGAAAAAATCTGATATTATTAAACCGTTAGTAAAAGCATATTTTTAGTTACTAAAAGATTGTAATTCTTATCATAAAACAAATTTAAAATCTATACTTTGATTATGGATACGTAACATTTTATTTTACATTTATTTGGATTCTCTCTTTTTATTAACATTTAATCATTCTATAGATACCATAATATATAATAAATCATTTTCTTGTACTGTAAAACTTAACTCTTACAATAAACTAAACAATATAGCTTAATTCAGATCTTTTCATTCTTCNAAGAGACACATCAAGGAAAGGTAAGTTATTCATTTATTATATTATTTAAAAATCGTCTTTGCTTTCTATTATATTCAAATATTATTTTTATTCTTTATTTTATTCATTTACTTTTGCTTAAAAACTTATTTGTTTTATTTCTTCTAATTTGTATTAAGTCGAAACAAAAGATCTTTACATTTTAGTTGTTTTTCTTAAAACTTTTCTTAGTACTTTAGATTTTTCAGGCTATTTCGGTTAATTACATCACTTCTTTTTATTTTGTTTATCTTGTCTTACCTTTAACTATGTTTAAATCTTTTCTATTTATTTTCTTCTACAACATTTAATTTAATTTGTCTTTCTTTTATATTATATTCGACAGTTGTCTTTCTTTTTTTATACTTTCGAAATTTATTTTTTATTATTTACTTATCTTTGACTTATTCTTACTTTTACTTTTTAACTTTTGTTACTTTTTAGTCTTACTTTGTAACATTATTTGTTTTATATATTTGTTTATATTAACTCAAACTTGTTTTTCCTTTGATTTACTTTAACGTCCTTTAGATCTTCATCTTTCAGTTATTCTTAAAACTTTTCTTACAGCTTTTCTTTCGTTTAATTTACTTTTTCTTATTTACATTTAGACTTTATTTACTGTAACACATAATAAATCTTTTTCTTTTCATTTTAACTTTTTTCTTTTACATTAAGACTTAATTCTTACACTAAACAGTAACTCAATTTATATCTTTTCTTTCTTTCTTTTAGTTAGCAGGACCAGTGATCGACATTGAAGCCAGCAACAGGTGGAGTCAACTGGGATGAACAGGAACATCGCGACCACCAGGACATCAAGGATCCACACCAGCGGACCCAAGGATCGGAGGACTTCGGGGCCCCAATGCTCCGGGGTTGGAAGACATCGGATTCCAGGATCTCCAGGTACGAAGACTTCGAACTTCAAAGAGTTTGAAGTTCGAAGGTCGCGAGGTACGAAGACCTCGGAATTGNCAAAATTCTTTTACGTAATTCACAAAAGTTCGTAAAGATCATTTATATAAATATATTTCGTTCTAATAAAAGAAATTCTTAATTAAAACCATTGTGTAATTCAGTGTTCACAATTGTAATCATACAACAACTAGTACTTGCGCGTTTAGATTCAGTCTTTGTTAACAAATTGAGGCATTCCTAATGTAATAATTAAGAAGCACCCTTACTATTTAAAACATAACAAACACTAAATTTAACGATGACGATCATGCAAGGTAATGATCAAAACGGATGGTAAGTCTTATTTCAATAACTCACCATTTATACTCCATTCCACTCGTAATCCTAATCCTAAGTAGAACTTTCGTTCAAATCACTGTTCAAATTCACCTTGATTACACAACACGATATCGGATAAGTTTTCTTTACTTATCTACGAAAACTAACGCGATAATTCAATTAATTAATAGCACTCGATACTACCCATTAACATGGCGCCGAATTAATAATAACAGTAAATTGTAATATTAATTTCTATTGTTCGTGTTAGATCGGACCTGGTCACCTAAGTACTTTTATTTTACAGGAAATGTTTCAATTTCCACTTCTTTCTCACTCTCATTATATCTATCTCGTTCTTTCATTCGTGACTAAGCAAGCCTTTTTGATAATGACGACTTCGCTTTTATCAAAGTCATGAAAAAACACAGACAAGTACACATCGCCTTGAAAGAGCAAAAAAACGTTGTTTCGATAAGTAAAACGATATCAAAAAACAACCAAACAAGTCGACATACGCGATTTCAGTAAAATGAGTTCGGTTTATCGGCCTGTTAAATAATTACTTTAAAAGATGTTAAAGGTGAATGTAATACACAAAAATGTGGGGAATAACTCATAACGGTTGTTGCTACAGTTTACATTAAAGCAAAAGATTGAGTTTAAATCGAGAAAAGAGCCTTATTATGTTTAAAAATATTCCAAATAGGCTACAGCTACCTCGATAATCGAATAGCTTTAAAACAGTGAAAAAGCTTTCAACTTTCGGTAGTTCGTTTCCGAAATTAGGCTACAACTACCTCGACAATAGTATAGTATAATTTAAAATAATGAAAAAGCATTAGAAATCAGCC
>NW_020438979.1:554500-557025 GCF_000699045.2 Agrilus planipennis | reverse complement strand
GTTATTTTATAAAAATTAATTAATAAAACCAAAATTCTTTTACGTAATTCACAAAAGTTCGTAAAGATCATTTATATAAATATATTTCGTTCTAATAAAAGAAATTCTTAATTAAAACCATTGTGTAATTCAGTGTTCACAATTGTAATCAAACAACAACTAGTACTTGCGCGTTTAGATTCAGTCTTTGTTAACAAATTGAGCCATTCCTAATGTAATAATTAAGAAGCACCCTTATTATTTAAAACATAACAAACACTAAATTTAACGATGACGATCATGCAAGGTAATGATCAAAACGGATGACAACTCTTATTTCAATAACTCACCATTCATACTCCATTCCACCTGTAATCCTAATCCTAATCCTAAGTACAACTTTGTTCCAATCACTGTTCAAATTCACATTGATTGCACAACACGATATCGGATAAGTTTTCTTTACTAATCTACGAAAACTAACGCGATAATTCAATTAATTAATAGCACTCGATACTACCCATTAACATGGCGCCGAATTAATAATAACAGTAAATTGTAATAATAATTTCTATTGTTCGTGTAAGATCGGACCTGGACACTCAATTACGACGAAAAATACGTAGAAATGTTAAACATAGAAAAGCGCAACTGAAATTTCGACCTGTTAAACAATTATTTTGAAAGGTGATAAAGGTAAAAACGTGTAATACACAATAGGCTTTCATCAGTATTTTGTTAATTTCGGACATCAACCCCCACGTACTACTAAATAGAGAAACTACCGCATTCTCCAAATTAAATAAAGTTTAATTTATACAATCCAGTTAATTGTTTTGTTGTATCGGCCGACTGTTCAGCATACGGCTGTTAAAGAGAGCAAGTATTCGGATAATAAAAGATAGACAATGACGCTCGAAATTAGGTACACTAACGTGTGTAACAAAAAGATCCTTTTCCTATTTAAAAAATATTAAGAGTTGAGCACAGCCACTACAATAATCGTAAAGCTTTAAAACAATGAGTCAGTTTTCAACGTTGATTCGTTAATTTCGAAAATCAGGCCCAAAACACTATTTCACAGAGAAATTATCACATCTCCTGGTAATACAACGTTAATAAAGTTTATTTCATAAAAAAAAAATGCTACTGTCGAAGGGTGAAAGTATTCGGAGAATATAAGATACAAGTTAGACATATCGACAAAAAAAGCCTAACTCATTTATAAATATTCAAAATAGTCTACAACTACATCGATCATAGAATAGCTTTAAAACAGTGAAGAAACTTTCAAAATTAGGTGGTTACTTTCGGAAATCAGACCACAACCACCTTAATAATCGTATAGGTTTAAAATAATGAAACAGCTTTCAACATTGATTCGTTAATTTCGGAAAATAGTTCCACACACTATTAAATTGAGAAACTAACACATCTTCTAGTAATACAACGTTAACATAGTTTATTTCATACATAAATGCATTAATCTTCAAGGCAAATTTTTAATTTGTTTTTTGGGATATCGAGGAGAGGAAGTATCCGGAGAATATATGATACAAATTACGCTGGATTTGAGTTATATTATTCAAACCAACAAAAAGTGCCTAATTCATTAAAAAGATGAACAAAATAGTCTACAACTGCTTTGATAATGGAATAGCTTTAAAACAGTGAAAGAACTTTCAAAATTGGGTAGTTACTTTCCGAAATTACATCACAACCACCTCAATAATCGTATAGGTTTAAAATAACGAAAAAGCCTTTAACATTAATTCGTTAATTTCGGAAATCAGCCCCCACGTACTTCTAAGTAGAGGAACTAACAAATTCTCCTTGTAATACAAATTCAAAAAGTTTAATTTATACAAAGATCAGGCATTTATATTCAAAACAATTTTTTATTTGCAATTTATAACAAATCCAGGGGTCTGTCTATAGTTGTCTCGGTCGACAGTTCAACTGTTAAAGAGAGCAAGTATTCGGATAATAAATGACAGACGATCACGCTCGAAATTAGGTACACTAATCTTAACAACAAAAGGATACTTTTCCTATTTAAAAAAATATTAAAAGTAGTCAAGTCAAGACGATGATCGTAAAGCTTGAAATCAATGGACAGCTTTCATCTTTGAATCGTTAAATTCAAAAACGAGGCCCAAAACACTATTAAATAGAGAAATTAACACATCTCCTGGTAATACAACGTTAATAAAGTTTATTTCATGCATAAATGTTAGTAATTTTCGAGATTAAAATTTAATTGCTGTTAGGACTATCGAAGGGCGAAAGTATTCTGAGAATATAAGATACAAATTACGCTTGATTTGAGCTACACTGTTAATATCGACAAAAAGAGCTTAACTCAATTAAAAGAATTCAAAATATTCCACAACTACTTTGATAATCGTATAGCCTTAAAACAATAAAAGAGATTTCAACATTGAGTAGTTATTTTCTGAAATTAGATCACAACCACCTCGATAATTGTATAGGATACAAATTACGCTTAATTTGAGTTACACTATTAATATAGACAAAAAGAGCCT
>NW_020438979.1:546618-552178 GCF_000699045.2 Agrilus planipennis | reverse complement strand
TAATAAAAGAAATTCTTAATTAAAACCATTGTGTAATTCAGTGTTCACAATTGTAATCATACAACAACTAGTACTTGCGCGTTTAGATTCAGTCTTTGTTAACAAATTGAGGCATTCCTAATGTAATAATTAAGAAGCACCCTTACTGTTTAAAACATAACAAACACTAAATTTAACGATGACTATCATGCAAGGTAATGATCAAAACGGATGGTAACTCTTATTTCAATAACTCACCATTTATACTCCACTCCACACGTAATCCTAATCCTAAGTACAACTTTCGTTCCAATCACTGTTCAAATTCACATTGATTGCACAACACGATAAGTTTTCTTCACTAATCTACGAAAACTAACGCGATAATTCAATTAATTAATAGCACTCGATACTACCCATTAACATGGCGCCGAATTAATAATAACAGTAAATTGTAATATTAATTTCTATTGTTCGTGTTAGTTCGGACCTTTAACACGCAAGTATCTTTCTATTAGAGGAAATGTTTCAATTTCCATCTCTTTCTCACTCTCATCATCACATCAGGTAGATATATCTCTTTCTTTCATTCGTGACGAAGCAAGCCTTTTTGATAGTAACGTATTCGCTTTTATCAAAGTCATAAAAAAACACAGACAAGTATACACCGCCTTGAAAGAGCAAAAAAAACCTTTATACGATAAATAAAACTATATAAAAAAATAACGAGATGTACCAAAGGAGCCAATATACGAGGTTTCACTAAAATGAGTTCGGTTTTTGACCTGTTAAACAATTACTTTGAAAGATGTTAAAAGTGAATATAATACACAAAAATATGGGGAATAACGTCCTGAAAACTATTTTTGACTGCAGTGCAAATTGAAGCAAATTTCATTGGTAAAAAGTGAATAATACGTAGAAATGTTAAACATAAAAAAGCGCAACTGAAATATCGCCCAGTTAAACAATTATTACAAAAGATGCTAAGGGTGAATGTAATGCATAAAAATATGGGGAATAACGTCCTGGAAACAGTTTTCGACTGCAGTGCAAATTAAAGCAAATTTCATTGGTAAAACACAAAGAATACGTAGAAATGTTAAACATAGAAAAGCGCAACTAAAATTTCGACATGTTAAACAATTATTATGAAAGATGTTAAAGGTGAACGTAATGCATAAAAATGTGGGGAATGACGTCCCGGAAACGGTTTTTGATTGAAATGCAAATTAAAGCAACTTTCGTTGGTAAAACACAAAAAATTCGTAGAAATGTTAAACATAGAAAAGCGCAACTGAAATATCACCCAGTTAAACAATTATTACGAAAGATGCTAAGGGTGAATGTAATGCATAAAAATATGGGGAATAACGTCCTGGAAACAGTTTTTTAGACTGCAGTGCAAATTAAAGCAAATTTCATTGGTAAAACACAATGAATACGTAGAAATGTTAAACATAGAAAAGCGCAACTGAAATATCGCCCAATTAAACAATTATTACGAAAGATGCTAAGGGTGAATGTAATGCATAAAAATATGGGGAATGACGTCCCGGAAACAGTTTTTGACTGCAGTGCAAATTAAAGCAAATTTCGTTGGTAAAACACAAAAAATACGTAGAAATGTTAAACATATAAAACCGCAACTGAAATTTCGACCTGTTAAACAATCATTTTGAAAGTTGTTAAAGGTAAATGTAATGCATAAAAATGTGGGGAATAACGTCCTGGAAACGGTTTTTGCTGTGGATTTACATTAAAGTAAATTTCATTTTTACAACGCGAAAAATACGTAGAAATGTTAAACATAGAAAAGCGCAACTAAAATTTCGACCTGTTAAACAATCACTTTGAAAGATGTTAAAGGTGAATGTAATGCATAAAAATGTGGGGAATAACGTACTGGCAAGGGTTTTTGACGACAGTGTAAATTAAAACAAATTTAATTGTGAAAACTCGAAAATTACGTAGAAATATTAGAAAAGCGTAACTAAAATTTCGTTCTGTTAAACAATTATTTTGAAATATGTAAAAGGTGAAACTAACACATAAAAATGTGGGGAATAACCTACTGGCAAGCATTTTTGACTGCAGTCTACATTAAAGCGAATTTCATTGTTAAACATAGTGATATGCACTTAAATTTTTGATCTTTATTATATTTGAAATTTATTCAAAAGCGATAATTGCAACCACAGTAATAAGAAACTTTGAAGTTTTAAAAACTATAAAATAATCAATAATTCCTTTTACTGGTACACAATTCCGTTAACATACATAATTTAATACTTACCGTATTTAATTTAATAGAAAGGGAACCCCCAGTTTTCAATTATTTTTAATAAAAAGTTTTCTTGATTTTGAATTCGTTAATTTAATAGAAAAGTAACATATTTCAAGTGCAATTTGTGCAGTGCACTCCAAAAAATCATTGTCAACGACAGCATACAAGGATTTTAAGAAGTATTTACTGTTGGAACCCATTGGAGACAACATTGGAAAACAGAATTTACTTCGATATTAAAATATCGCATTAACTTTCAAAACAAATTTTTCATTCCTGTTTATATGTATTATTAAGTACTCGTTTTGTTGTTCTCTCAATCGACCTTTCAATCATACAACTGTTAGAGAGAGCAAGTATTCGGAGAATAAAAGATAGACAATTACGCTCGAAATAAGCTAGACTACAAAAGGGGCATTTCTCTATTAAAAAAATATTGAAAGTAGTTGTGTTCTACTTTGTCTTGCAGAAGACTGGACGACTGATCTCTATTTTATTAGCTGAACACAAGCTACATTAGAAAAAGAAAAGGGGTGCGGACAGGTGCGAGACATTTCGAACAATTAGCTTAACTTCCCCTGCGTCAAAAATCTTAACTAAAATTGTACAGAGGAGGATGGAAAAAGGGCGGAAGAACTATTAGGGGAAGATCAATTTGGGTTTAGAAGAAATAGAGGAACGCGGGAGGCCACTCTAGCTTTACGGGTAGCAATAGGGGAAACGATAGAAAAAGGAAAGAGTGCGTACATAGGATTTGTAGATTTAGAGAAAGCTTTTGACAATGTTAAAAGGGACAAGATGTTAAATATACTTAAAAATGTAGGGATGAGTTACAAAGATAGAAGGGTGATACTTAGTTTGTATAAAGAGCAACAGGCAGTTATAGAGCTAGGGATGCAACGTAGAGAAGTAAATACTAGGAAGGGAGTCAGACAGGGACGCACACTGTCACCGCTACTTTTTAATCTATACATCGAAGACGCCATCAACATCATTATAGACAGCACAACTGTAGGGATAGATATACAGCGGCAAAAGATTAGTATGCTTAAATTTGCAGACGATATAGCAGTATTAGCATCTAGCAAGGAGGACCTAGGGATAGCTTTAAACAAAATGGAAGCGGTCCTGGCAGATCAGTACTGTATGAAAATAAATAAAAGTAAAACTAAAATACTGGTATGCAAGGGAAGAAAAAGTAGGGAAAGAGCGAATATAAAAATTAGAAGAAGCGGCTGATTTTAGATACCTAGGAAGTCAGATAAGTCAGGATGGAAGGTTTTAGATACCTAGGAAGTCAGATAAGTCAGGATGGAAGGAGTAGTAGGGATATAAAGCAGAGGATAGCGCAGGGTCGTGTCGCCTTTAATAAAAAGAAGTCACTTCTACACTCGCGAACGGTTAATTTAGAAATTCGAAAAAGGTTGCTAAATGTGTATGTTTGGAGCACGGCATTGTACGGGTGCGAAACATGGACAGTGGGCGCGGCGGAAAAGAAAAGGTTAGAAGCGTTCGAAATGTGGTGTTATAGGCGGATGATGAGGATATCGTGGGTAGAAAAGGTTAAAAATGAAGAGGTATTGGAAAGAATAGGAGAACAGAGGAGTCTATGGAAGTCAATAAAAAATAGTCGAGATAGGTTGGTGGGACACCTTCTTAGGCATGAAGGTCTAGTCAGAGACATATATTAGAGGCAGAAACAGGAGTTAGGAGAGGTAGAGGTAGACCTATATTAGATTTCTGTTCGCAAATAGTTAAGGATGTGGGCTGTTCTAGTTTTAGGGAAATGCGAAGTTTAGCTCAGGATAGGAAAGAATGGAGGTACGTGTCCAACCAGTCTTAGGACTGACGACCCTATGATGATAATGATGATGAAACAAATTTTGTAAAAATTGATTGAAAATCCTCGCAGGTTTGCCGTCGAAATTGAAACTCGCTTTTTTGCCGAAACTCGACCGAAACCAAACTTTCGGTCGGACATTACAATGAACATAAGAAGGGTCAGAAAAATGAGCCAAAATATTATTATTAATCATATGATTTCTTGAGAATCAGTCATAATAAACGTTACGTCATTTTAAACGGAGTCATTATATCCAAACTTTCCTATAGAGAATTTAATATGAAGGCCAAACTTAACACTGCAATTACTTCATATTAAGCGGTTGGTTAATACAGGCGGAGTCATAATAAACGAATTCCACCGTACGTAACACATTACACAATAGACAATTAATTGATTTCGTTCTTTGCAATAAATAAAAGAGGACAAGCTATCCAAATTATTGAAACCTGACAGTCGAAAAATACGTTTTGTAAACGTCCTGTAATTTTTTCCAAAATGGCATTGAAAAATGACGTACTAACCTGAAAATTTTAATGTGTCAACATTTTCAAATTTCAGTTTCAGAATAAAATGACTACAAAACGAATATAAAACCTGAATAACGTTATGGTGGAATGCCTAGATGCTCTACAACATGCTTTACCGTCATAATCTTATAGTAAATAGTATTCGTGAATGGTGTATAAGCCCTAAAGGTTTGCACTGACACCACGTACATATATTTTCACAATAATCTCACAGTTCAATCTGTTAACGCAAAATTGTAATAATTTTTATATTTTATGTTAGCAGGTACACAAAAGCTATTACTGAGCTAGTTATGGCAGCTGATGTGTTCAACATCAGCAAAAATAAAAATTTTACAGACTTTTCCATTTCATTCGTCGATTTTCCAGCCTTCGTTTACTGTCTATGTGTTCATTTAAACGTATATTGCCGAAACAAGACTCGTAATATCAAAATTAAGCTCAACTATTGCAGAATTAAAGGAAAAAGAAGCATCAAAAGTAATAACTAATAAGATAATGTATTTAAAACCAGAGTATTTACTTTAAAAAGACTCGTTAACTAGGTAATTGGTACGGAAGTGACTATATGAATGATAACGAATTACCCCATTCAAGTAAAAGTAAAGATGATAAAGACAAACCAAAACTCAGGGTAAGTCTGCTAAGTTAAGACATTCTATGTAGAAGTTTCATCACTATTATGAAATCTTTAGCTCGAAAAATCGTTAGAAACTCACCGTCATTTCTTCCAACTTAATATTTATCTGTTTTTCCATCCTGAGTTACTGACAAATATCGAAAGACAGCGACTTCTCGCTTTATCACCTATCGCCGTTCTCAATTTCTAAATTAACCGTTAACGAGCGTAGAAGTGACTTCTTTTTTTAATTAATGGTAGAAGGCTTTACTTGTTGAAACTTCATAATCAATTAAAGGAAA
>NW_020438979.1:545431-545876 GCF_000699045.2 Agrilus planipennis | reverse complement strand
CTTACTGTTTTACTACAGAAAGGGTAAAAATGCTGTTCAAGCCAGAAAGAAATTGACTGATGTGTATGGAGAAGGTGTGTTGACAGTACGCCAGTGCCAGAACTGGTTCGCTAAATTTCGATCCGGCAATTTTGATGTCGAAGATGCACAACGTTCGGGAAGGCCGGTGTAGTGTTTCATCAAGACAACGCGAGGCCTCACATAAGTTTGGTCACTCGCCAAAAGCTTTTACAGCTTAAATGGGATACAATGCTACACCCACCATATTCTCCAGACCTATCACCATCGGATTATTATTTGTTCCGGTCACTCCAAAATTTTTTAGACGGTAAAACTTTCACCTTAAATGAGGAGGTCAAAAACCTCCTCGATCAGTTTTTTGCCAGCAAAGACCAAAAATTTTATGAGCGTGGAATTATGCTACTACCAGAAAGATGGCAAAAGG
>NW_020438979.1:531106-544905 GCF_000699045.2 Agrilus planipennis | reverse complement strand
TATCAGTTTTATCTTTATTATATTTTATAAATTTAGCTTGGTTTTAAAGGAAGTAACTATATGGTTTGATTTTTGCAATATATACCTACTTTATTTTTAAGGAAATATTACTTAAGTATGTAATACTACTATACTTATTGCATTAAAATTTGATAATCGGGTAAATTGAATTTAAAGTTTTATTGTGGAGTTTTTGTTTAACAAAGACAGTATTAATCTAGCTGGATAACCATTATTTCTAGCTATGTGAAGTATTCTATTTAATTCTATTTGATAATTAATTTTGTTTAACGGTAAACTAGTCTGTGTCGGTACGTGTGGGCTTGTGGCATATTGAAAACTCATGTATATTGTTATTATTAGTAATCGTTAAGTCGAGAAAATTAATTGTTTTATTTATTTCTACTTCTTCATTAGTAAATTTAATACAAGCTATGTATATCTTCACCTGAAGAAGTCAATGTTTTGACGAAACAATTGTTGTGAACTATTAATATATATATTTTTTTGAAACATTACTTTCATTTCCTTTCATTGACCTCTCTTTATTGAAGGTGATTCAACCGTGCGCTATCCTAAGGTTTATATCTCTACTGCTGCTTCTATCCTGAGTTATCTGACTTACTAGATATTTTTTTTGGTATAGATAAAGTAGTTTTTAACCTTATCAATAACCTCTTAGCCAAGAGCTGGGGCTTTAACGTTAGTAAACATAAATAAATAAATACATTTTTATTAGAAAAGAGAATATGGTGCATTACATTCGAGAACTATTATTTTAAATAGGACGATTTTCAAATAAGTCATATCTTTAGTGGTTTCCTTTTTGTTTCAGTTTCACATTTTGAGTCAATATCTTATTGGTAGTTTGTTACAGGTCCTACAAATCGCTCCCGTTCTATTTAATTACATAATATTTCTACTAAGTGTCAATTAACATAGTCGTTGTTTCAGTATAGTTAAGTTTTGGTTTCGGCAATCCAGTCAAATTTGTTTGTTGTTGGTTTTAGAAACCTTGTAGATGGGATGATAAGCATTTATATTTAGGACCCAGTTTTGACGATAAGAGCGCAGATTACAGCCCGATAGTCCATTTTCCTACTAAATGTGAATTGTTGTGTCATCCCCGACTAATGAAAAGGTGAATCTGAAATTTGTACATTAATTGTAGATTTAGATAAACCCTATACGTTTTTAGAATTGGTTGCAAAAATCAGAAGCCTATGAGAAAATGTAACTGTACCAACACGGATTTCTGTACCACCCTAACGCCTCACAGACCGAACAGATTCGGATGTAGATTGCAAGAGGACGATATATGTGAAGAAGATGAAGATGAGATTACATCTGATGAGGAATTATGGGAAAGTCGAAAAGTTACGATAAAAACCAATCGATTCGGCGAAGGAATCGACGAAAGATGCACTGCACCGTTGTTATTTATTTCGACAACATCCTTTGACAAACGGGAGTACACAAAGGTAACTTGTCAACTTTTTGACGTGACAACGTCTTATAATTCGATGGAGCCGGCTGCACGCACGAAAAAACATGACTCATGCGGCGTTACCTCGCTCTGAGGCGTTCCATTTAAGGCTTGAAGTGCAAGCGAGAGCGCGGAACGAGCGACAAAGAGGCACAATCGGCCTCCGCGTTCGGCAGCGTTCGACATCTGTCTCTCTCCTACTTGAGTGAGCGATGCGTCCGCGTGGACAGCTGCTATACAATAATACATTTCCATTTACCTCCTTCTCTATATCCATACAAAATATCTATCAAACAAATAAAATTAAAATTTTCTTTTGAAAAATGAAACCATTCCATCAGTATTTTCTTATGACGTTGTCACGTTCAACTATCGTCAGTAAAACGACTTTACAGACAACCGATTTTTTGTTGGTAATTTAGAACCATCTACCTACTGATATCTGCTAAATTTACACTGTTCTGAAACTAACTTTCGTTGAATTAAATTCGACTTTCGCGGCAATGCTTACGTAGAAAAAGTACAATTAGCTCGGTATTAATTTAAAATCATTTTTCGATTTTTTATCCACTACAAACTTTCTCAGATTAATCAGGAAAATATTTTTGTTGCTGTTGTCACACCCCCGCCGGGAATCGAACCCGGGACCTTTGGCTTTGGCATTGAAGCATTGGTGCGTAAAGCCAAAGGCTACTTGTTATTATACTATTAGCTTCGCACGGGTGAATTAGACAATACAAACCGGCCTACCGGCCGGTACCGCCGCAACCGCTATGTCCCTGCATTTTAAAACTGTAATATCTTCATGCTATCATGCTGTAAAGGGCCATATTGATCTATATTAAATGCATTAAATGCACAATGTATTTAAGGTACTTGATTGGATAAGAATTAATGCTGTATTGCTTAAAATCGCTTCGTAAATAAGCCATTATTTCTCATAAAAAGTAAAAGATAAAAATGGCTATTGTGGGTTATCCCTAAGAGATAGACATATACCATCCCGGACTTTTTTGTAGACCCTTTTAAGATGTACAATATTGTAGTACATTATTTCGATCTATCTCGTAGGGTTCAGCCAGCGTTTGCAATGTAAGCGCAAAAAATGTGTTTATTTACGACATCACATTAGAAACCTCTAAAATTATCAGTGTTTCCCTACTATATTATGCATGTATTATACATATAAACCTTCCTCTTGAATCACTGTATCTTTAAAAAAAAACCGCATCAAAATCCGTTGCGTAGTTTTAAATATTTAAGCATACGTAGGGACAGACAGCGGGAAAGCGACTTTGTTTTATACTATGTAGTGATTGGTGACTAATCATTCTAAATGGTGTGGTAAAAATGCCTTTTTTTTAGTCGATGGAATTGGAAACGATTTTCGAAGAAAAGCTTGGTAAGTCCAAGTCGACTGAAGTTACTCCTGAAATTACTGCATCTACCACTGAGGAAATATCAGAGCCGCCTGATGAAGATTAATAATGAAATACACAAATATTAAATACAAATACATTTAACAATCATTTTACTTTAGGTCTTTGGATGGTAAGATTAATAAACAAAAAAGATAATGTAACTTTCAGGGTGTATTTTCAAAGTATTTTAAGCTTAATCACTGGGCTCAAATACAGTAAAATATATATTTTTTTCTATTTTGACTATCAATTACCTTTTGTTCACCATTTATTATATATATATGTTAGGCCCGAAGATCAAAAACGCTCAGCGGCCGGAAAAAACGGCCACATCGCGTTCTGGCTGCCTTCGATTTTGTCAATTGTTGAACACTCACAACGCGTTCTTAATCTTCGACTTGTATTATTTGCCGCTTTCTACCTGCGTACAATGAGATTTATATTGTACTTCCATTTTTCATTTTTTTCATCCATTTTTCAGTTTTTAGGAAACAATTCAATTATTGACAACTATAATTGGATACCAAAGATGGGTTCGGTTTTTCTCGCCGAATCATTTCAACAATATTAAATTTCTTATAATTGTTTTTCAGTTCTAGGAAGAAAGTCACACTGAATGAAAAATCAGTACAGTTCTCGTCAGTGTAGCGAGAAGATCAGTCTGTCATTGACTAATCAACTTACTAAAGTCGTTTGAAAAGTTACACTTTCATTAAAATGTCTGATAAATCAGCGAAAGGAATTTTTTACGATAAAATAAAACCAATTATTGATAGTTGTGACGATAGATCTATGTTGCTGTCTGAGGAAAGGTACAAACTGCTTGTAGGAGAAGTTGAGCATGCTCAAAATGCGCCCAAGAATCACGAGTCTCGACAATATAAGTATTCAGTATAACTGTGAACTGAAAAACAATTATAAGAAATTTAATATTGTTGAAATGATTCGGCGAGAAAAACCGAACCCATCTTTGGTATCCAATTATAGTTGTCAATAATGGAATTGTTTCCTAAAAACTTAAAAATGGATTGAAATTCATTTGTTTTATAAATAGCTACAATATAAATCTCATTGTACGCAGGTAGAAAGCGGCAAATAATACAAGTCGAATATTAAGAACGCGTTGTGAGCGTTCAACAATTGACAAAACGCGTTCCGGCTGTTTAACAGTTACCAGAACGCCTTGCGAGCGTTTAAAAACAGCCAAAACGCGTTCTGTGCGTTCGAAGGCAGCCAGAACGCGATGTGGCCGTTTTTTCCGGCCACTGAGCGTTTTCGGTCTTCNCATACATATATATATTCCCACCTTTCCATTATACAGTTCATAGATTATTTATTGTTATTATTAATGATTTTCTAGTAATATTCTGTGTAACTAGGCAACAAGGACATGATTTTTTTAAACAACAAACTCTTTCTGACGGTGTAAAACTTTTTTTATATGACGTCTGTCAGAAAAGTGAGTGTAATAATTTTGACCAAAAAGTACAGGAAGTGTTTCATGATTTCAAATTGTAAGACATGTCTCTCAATAGGATTCAAAAACTACTGCTTTCTGAATACTGCGATTTTGAAGACGTTATTTTAGTTGAAAGTCCGTTCGCACAAACTGACAGAGACGGAAAAGGGTTAAGACAAGTTAATTTAGGTAAATGAATGCCTAAGTAAATGAATGCCTAAGTAAATGCAAAGAGTTATAAAAAAAGTTATTAAAAATTCACAGTAGTTTATTGTTATCGCTGGTAAATATATAACTTAAGTATGGTATATTAAAATGGTTCATTTGGTTTCTATCATGCCCTAGGACTAACACCAACAAAGCTAATTATGGCAGCCGATGTGGTGAACAGTAACAAAAGAAAAGATTGCAGAATTTTTCGCGATTTAGATGCAGACATTGTAGACTTTGAATTAATTTCGGTATTCCCTCTCCAGTACGCTCGCGTCAGCATCTTTCATCGAAGAAGAAAGTGTACGATTAAAGTCAAATTTTGTACTAATAAAGTTTGGTATTTTGAATTGGGTGGAACGGAAAAACGTCAAGTAAGAATATTTAAATTTTAAACTTTCCACCTAGAAAATTTTAAATCTCAGTTTTTCTTCGGAAATCATTAAAACAAGTCGATCTTGTCTTCAAGGGCGACATCTTGTGGATGTAAGGGGCGCATTACCTAATAGTGCTCTCGGGCATTAGTTTCTTTTGTTATTAGAACCACTTGTTCCCCCCTATCAGTCACGGTGAGCTCGAAGCTGTTAACACCATGGCATCGAGTGGTCGAAATTCACTTTTGTGAACAATTTATTTAATCACTTTCTTTGTGTTAAAAATTGTTTGAAAAACTAAATTTAAAGAAATTGTTTGCAAATAGGTATGCAACACATCGTACGCTTCAGCATAAGAAATTGCTGATCCTAACTACGTAATACTACTTTGTTCTGTGCTGACAGCACTCATAATTTCTTTTATATATGTAATGTTATTTAGATAGTGTTGGTTGCTAATTTGTTATTTGTAACTAATTTTGAAGCAAACTTTACAAATCATCATAATTTACTGTATCGAATCGAACACATCGCGATATGAATCTCAGTCACGTCTTTATAAGAAGCTTGGTATCTAGTCATGGAGACTGGATCTGTTACTAACGAGGATGCAAAGGTTTCCTTTTTGGGGCAGTTGAACTGGATCTTGCATCAAGCACCAGAAAAATGGAACATACTTCAGGAATTCCACGTACAAGTCTTCGATCTCGTGCTAAAGCATAATGAACATCCAGATCATTATATATGCAATGTTGTGAGGAGATGAGTGAAAGAACTGAAGCATCCGAATTTTTCATTTTCGACATACTTGTCTGATGATAACACATTCTTAATGGTTACGTCAACAAACATGATTGCAGATATTGGAGTGATTTGAATTGTAGAATTATGAGAGAATGGCATTCGTCATCCGCAGTCTCCAGAAAAGTTAAATGAATGAGCTAGAATTTTGGGTAATAGTATTGTTGGTCCTTTTTTTTTAACGCTGAATCTTACTCAACTTTCTTGAAGACCTAATCTACCATTGCATTGTGAAGATTCATAAAACTGATAGATCATGTACATCACACACATGGGAATGATGTATTTTCCATTGAATGGCCTCCAAGGTGGCAAAATTTAAAACCACGGGATTCCTTAAATTAAGAGGTGATCGAAAGAATGTTATCTGCAAAATGGAACCCATCTCTTTAGAAAATTTACGACTCCGACAACGGGGTTTTCAGATTAATTATCACACAATACAAAAGAGTTTCACAATATCTGTAAAGTAAATGAAAATACCTTTAAATTGACCCTTCTCTTCCCCCATGTCACTTAAGATTATTGTAGGAGTTGTCAGCCCCTTTAGAAGATTTAAAAGATGTCCCCAATGACGACACGATCGACTTGTTTCAGGGATTTCCGAGAAAAAAATTTCGCTTCTAGATTTTCCTGGCAGGTTTTAAAATCACCATCTTGTATATATAAATATAAACAAAGAAGCTTTTCATGACCTGCCAATAAAATTAAGAAGAGATTAAGATTGAGAAGAAAAAAATACAACGTGTAATTAACAACACGCCACTGAAGTGAAACTTCTTCAAACACACAAACATACCGGGACAGGGGTTAAGGAGTTGGCGTCAGTGGCGTCGTTTCGACTGTAGAGTGTAGGCGCACATACACAAAAACATACAAATACATTCATACATTTTTTTAGGGCTACACTTAGGGTTGCCACCTTTTCAGGCTTTACATAAAGTATTTCTCGACTAAAAGGTTCAAAAAAAAAGTACTCAACATAAAAATAAAGTATTTTATTTTTTGTTTTTAAAAACATATTTTTTGTTACACCTAGCAGCCAGTAACAAATTGCTGTCGCTCTTAAATACATTAATAGCCTCTAAACATGGCAAACAAAGATTTAAGTAAACTAAAAGTTCATTTTTAATTAGTTTTAATGAAGCTTTATTCCTGTCGTCCCGCCACTTTGCGTTCATAACAGAGAATACTCTTTCTGTAAATGCTGAAGTGGCCGGAACGGACAGCAAAAGTGACACTACTTTGAACAGATTTGGGAAATCAGGTTGTTCCGTAAATATGGCTTGCCATTTTTCTGTGCAATATTATTGATGTAAAAATACTCTGAATTTCGAATAATCGCTTACAAAATTACGATGTTTACTTAAGACCTTAAATAAAGTATTTTTGCGTACTTTATGTGTCTTGTAAAGTATAACGTACGCACAGTCGAAATACAGTACAATACTTTAAAGTACGGGTGGCAACCCTAGCTACACTATACATGCCGGAGTTGCCTGTAACCAACGTTGCATTGAAGCGCGCTCACGGCTCAAGCGATCCCCACTACGAACTCGACTACGTGGCCGAGTAGAGGGGGGACATCCGTTGCATGATTTCGTTACATAGAAACTCGCATGAAACGAACTTACTCTACCGTGCGTAAAGAAGTTTCTCTTCAAAAAATTCAATCCCACTAAAAACGATAATGTACAAACATAGCATCAGTTCAATTTTTGTTAACTTAACTTTCAGACGATATGGAGAACGTGGTGCGACAGGATAAATTATATAAATAGAAACGATCAAAATTCCGCGAGTGAAACTTCGGCCGGTAGTTCGAGTACTGCAAGTACAACATCACATATAAACAATTTGTCTAGTATTAAACGTAAACCGTCTTCAAATAAAGTACAAATTTGGTGTACGTTCGATAAGACTGGTTGCAACATAAGGCCTAAAGTACGTAGGTAGATACACAAGTAATTTCAAATAAAGTGAAGGCAATGCCAAATAAAATTAAATAAATTTGAGTACCATAAATGCTCTTTTTAATTTTTATTGATACTAAGAAAAGATAACTGATACCCATTATTCGGCAATCACTTCGATTTTCATAGACTTGGAAGAAATGGACTGATAAATATTTGTTTATTGGTCACAATTTCGAAGAATTCCCATTGGATTACACCCCTATAGTTTACTTTCCAACTAAATGTCAACTGCTGTGTTCACGTAAAACAGAAAGGTTTTGCCGTTTTATCTGTAAATAATAATAGGAAACCTTCTTCTGAAAACTTTTCAGGAGCGATTACTCGAAACAATGTGATTGCGATAACACAGACTTTTGCATGTCGAAATTTGCTCATCGAATTAACCGATTTGGATGTGGAATGCCTGATAATGAAAAGGGAAAAAGAAAAAAGCTTCCATCAGATTTTACACAAGAAAAATCATTTCGCGTTAATAGATTTGGAAAAGGTATTGACGAAAAGTGCTTACCCGGACTGTATCTTCCTACAGAAAGTTTTATTAAAGCCAAAAAGTTACATCAAACAGTTTCAAAGGTATCAATAATATTTCGTCTGTTTAACAGTTACCAGAACGCGTTGCGAGCGTGTAAAAACAGACAAAACGCGTTCTGTGCGTTCGAAGGCAGCCAGAACGCGATGTGACCGTTTTTTCCGGCCACTGAGCGTTTTCGGTCTTCGGGTCTAACATACATATTAAGAGAAATTCCTCGAGTTCAATTTAAATGAAAGATAGATACCTCCATCTGACAGTGTGTTTCATAGTTACTCTGCCTCAAAGTTTGTTGTAGAGAAGTGGAATAAGTTGAACAATTTTCTAGGTCAATGAAGAACCCACAAAACCTGACCCTGAACTAACAAAAACCATTCAATCAAATATTATTAATATTTGCAGCATAGTTGAAGAAGCTGTTAAGATTTGGGAATACCTACAATCTAAAAGAAACAGTCAAATTTCGAAAGCAAAACACGAAAGAAAGTATGCACTTCAACCAGACCCCAACATTTCTCAAACTTTTGGGACCTGGAATGTACGATCAGGAGAAAGATATTCCATTAAAGTATCGAAAAACATTTTGATAATAATGCAATATTGGATTTAAAAGTCACTCTTTAGATTATTTCTTACTTAGGTAATTTACAGGTAAAAAGGAATGCTTCTGAAGTAAACGTTTTGAAAGGAACTCGTACTATAATGCCATCTTCATCATCGACAGTATCTTTGGACACTTTTGAAAAAAATCAACACAGACTAACAATCACGCGCGGGTAGTTTATAATAAAATGCATCACAATCAGTACGAATGGAACAATAATTTTCATCGTAGAACGTATCCTTTCTGGATTCACAGATCCGATTATGGCAGCGAATCTTCAGTAAGCAGACACAAAATTATAAGAAATAAATCAAAAAGCTATCAAATGATTCCAAAAGAAACAGGTTTGTTAGCCGTTATTTTTCAGTGCTATATCTCCTAGCCTATATTATTAATCTATACATCGAAGACGCGATCAACAGCATTAAAGACATAACAATTGTAGGGATAGATGTGCAAGGGCAAAAGATTAGAATGCTTAGATTTGCAGATGATATAGCAGTATTAGCATCTAGCAAGGAGGCGTCAGAGATAGTTTTAAATAAAATGGAAGCGGTACTGACAGATCAGTACTGTATGAAAATAAATAAAAGTAAAACTAAAATACTGGTATGCAAGGGAAGAAAAAGTAGGGAAAGAGCGAATATAAAGATAGGAGACGAAAAATTAGAAGAAATGGCTGATTTTATATACCTATGGATGGAAGGAATAGTAGTAGGGATATAAAGCAAAGGATAGCGCAGGGTCGTGTCGCCTTCAATAGAAAGAAGTCACTTCTATGCTCGCGAACGGTTAATTTAGAAATTCGAAAAAGATTGTTAAAGGTGTATGTTTAGAGCGCGATGCTGTACGGGTGCGAAATATGGACAGTGGGCGCGGCGTAAAAGAAAAGGTTAGAAGCGTTTGAAATGTTGTGTTATAGGCGGATGATGAGGATAACTTGGGTAGAAATGGTTAGAAATGAAGAGGTATTGGAAGGAATAGGTGAACAGAGGGCTTTATGGAAGTCAATAAAAAATAGGCGAGAGAGGTTGGTAGGACACCTTCTCAGGCATGAAGGTCTAGTCAGAGACATATTAGAGGCAGAAACAGGAGTTAGGTGGGGTAGAGGTAGACCTAGATTAGATTACTGTTCGCAAATAGTTAAGGATGTGGGCGGTTCTAGTTTTAGGGAAATGCGAAGAATTGCTCAGGATAGGTAAGACTGGAGGTACGTGTCCAACCAGTCTTAGGACTGACGACCTTATTATGATGATGGGTACAACTTACTGTTCTATATAAATAAATTTTAATAGCTTTGAAGTACACCTAAAATAAGTATCATTTATCGTCAAAATTCTTTACTTTTGACTGATGTCTTTTATACAATACCTTTCCAGTTAGCAAGAAAAATCATTCATCTCAATTAATTACCTATGAAGCAACGAGAAACCTGCCCTTTAGCAATTTTGATCTTAACAAAAAAATTAGAAGGAACGAAACTATTATTCTTTACAAATGTGCTTCTTCAGACTGGAGTAAAAGTGAAAACTCAGATGGTAAAATATAAAATGATATGAAATGGGTTTGATTATATCTTAGGTATAATTATTTTCAGAAAGTTGCTTATCATCTAGGAAACCTTCTGTTAAAGATTTAACTCGAATCCTAAGAATGGAGCTTAATCTTACCGCTTGGGACTTCGATTCTGGCACCTTAGCCTACCAATTAACTCTGATTGAAAGAAATCTGTTCTTAAAGATTAGCGCAGAAGATGTAACATCCTTAATTTTTCAAGGGTCAATTGACAATTCCCCCAATTTGAAGAGTTTCGTGACCTTTTCCCATCGACTCACTTGTCTTGTGGCCACTGAGATCCTTAAGAACAATTCTATAAAAGTAGGACTTTCAAATAATTTGTTAAGGAGAGGATTCACATTTCTTAAAATAGCCCCTGAATTTAAAGCCATTTTTATTTAAATTTTAAAATTTTAAAGTCTTTTAATGGGAGTCGCCAATGCCCCCTTCTGGCTCCTTAAAAATATTTTATTTTTATTTTTATTTTATTTTATTCAANTGCATTCGGCTTCTTCCCGGGAGGTACTTGTTACATCCACACTAGATCAGCTGAGCGACATTGGTCGCCTAGATCCAGGTCCGTAATGAAACAAATTGTACGTTCAAATTTACAAAGACGATTTGCGAGCTCAATTGTCACTGGATTGAAAAATTGTATAACACTTTTTTGTTGTATTTTGTGTCAGGAAGCCATGTTTTTTTTTTTAATTATTATAACTGGGACACCCTGTATAGGGCTGGATATTCTGTTAAGGTGTACATGAAAAGCAATCCAGCCAAGTACGGGATCAAAATCTGGAGTATGACTGCTTGTGAAACATCGTGTTGTAAGAACATTCAGATATGCTTTTGCAAAATTGGTGGAAAATCTAAAGGAGATCTGGGGAGAGTGGTAGTGATGATAAAGCTCTTTTATTAAATGACTCACAAATCCTCGGACTGTCTATGAAACCATTTAGGATTTTGTATACATATAAATTATCAAAATAAATTCTTTTAAAATAAGTACTAATTAATTAAATTTTAATTAATTTATTGTCCAATTTAGATTTTTCGCATTACACTTATGCCTGTTAATAGATATCGAATACAAACTCGATTTCATATATTCTCGATTGCTATTAATGACATTAGATGTCAATCAATATCGCCTGAAAATGTTAGTATTATACACAATAGGTAATTGTACGAAATTACGAGGCGATCATGAGGGTATACCAACATTATCGGCAAGTCTTATTGAAAATTTTGGTGGAGGCGCCGGGACAATCTAAAACAAAAGCTATTATTAAGCTATAATTCTGATTTCGTTGAAGTAGCATGATGAGTTTTCATCTTCAAATTATTTATTTTTTATGTAGACGCAAATAGGGATGCCAATTTATATTTTCCTTTTGCACCCATTAAATATTGAACTACAATTTGTAATATAATATATCGATAACCCAACATACACCAAATATTACAACTCTAATAATGTAACTATAAAGAATGTTATAAAACGTTGTTTCTTAAGAAAATAACTTTTTAACGTAAAACTCAATACTATTCTCGAAAAAATTACAAAATTTAACGTAGAAATAATTGATTAGTAATACTTTTGAAGATACATATACTTCTTGTAAAATTTCCTTTACTCATTTTTATAACTTTAAATTGCTAAAGTTACATAACTGCAATTGATAAGGAAAGAAATTAAATAAAACCGAAAAAATTCAATCAAAAATGATAAAAGCTCATCATTTGTAAAACTATCATGCGCTGTAAAAAATTATCAAAAGATTTAATTTTCTATCTACACTTCTAAGTGAACATGTGGGAATTATAGTGCCAAAAGGCCCCAAAACAACTAATTATATGAGCCACATCTGCAAAATCAAACATTCATGAAGATACAGAAACGTTATTAGTAAATATTAAAAAAATTATTTAAAATTTTGGTGGAGGCGCCGGGACATTTTAAAACAAGCGCTATAATTAAGCTACAATTCCAGTTTCATTGCAGTAGGTTTATTAATTTTCACCTTTTAATTATATTTTTCTTTGTACACCCAATTAGATATCCTAATTTATATTTTTCTTTTTACATTCATGAAAACTACAATTTGTAATACAGTATACAGACAACCCAACATACATAAAATATTACAATTCTTATAATTTAACTATAAGGAAAGTTGTGAAACGTTGTTTCTCAAAAATATAACTTTTTATAGTAAAAAACTAACTGTCCTCGAACAAATTACAAAATTTAACGTGGAAATAAGTAATTGTCCTGTCAGAGTCGACCCGATTCGCGGAATTTGCTTTTTGTTCTTTTAATTTTTTTGTGAGGTCACAGGTTGGGCCCTATTTCCGGACTGCGTCGTCCGATCGCAGTGGGAGTGCTATCAAAATTTTCTAGAGCTACTGTGCTCTGCGCTGAGAGCAAAATCGCCCACCCACGAGATTCCGTTTCGGAGTTATGGCTGTCGGAATTTGTGGGAAAGTTTTATTTTCCAAATCGAGAATTAAATATTTTGGAGAACATATCTGGCGAACTATTGAAAATAGCGCAAAAATTCTTTCACCAGCGGTTGGCCCGTACCCAAGTGTACAGGAAAAATTCAATTTCGAAGAAAAAAAATACAGAAATTTTTAAAAATTTAGAATTTTTCATCAACACCGAATACGACCGCATACCGCTCATATCGTTCGCACTGAGACGGGGCATCCGTCTGGGAAAGAATTTTTCCGATAGGTCCTACCGTTTTCCAGCTACAGCTCATAAAACGTCAGTCTTAGGAGCGGTGCGCTCGCAAACATGGTGCGAAAAAAAATCCATAGCTCCGCAGATGTACGTCCGATCCGTACCAAACATGGCTCGTTCGAAGCGCAATGAATGCGGCAAGTTTTCGACGGAAGCAGTTTTAAATTCTGACACTCCTGGTCCGCGTCAGAACCGACCCGATTCGCGGAATTTGCTTTTGGTTCTTTTTAATGTTTTTCTGAGGCCACAGGATGACCCCTATGTCCGGACTGAGTAGTCCGATCTCCATGGAAGTATTATCAGAATTATCCAGAGATACTGTGCTCTGCGTCGAATATGAGAGATTCCGTTTCGGAGTTATAGCTATCGGAAGTTTTGACCAAGTGTTATTTTCGAAATCGAGAATTAAATATTCAAGAGAACATATCTGGCGAACTATTGAAGATAGCGCAAAAATTCTTTCACCAACGGTTGGCCCGCACCTAAGTGTACAGGAAAAATTCAATTTCGAAGAAAAAAAAAATTAAAAATTTTCGAAAATTTTGAATTTTTTATCAACACCGAATGCGACCGTATACGGTCCATATCGTTCGCACTGAGACGGGGCATCCGCCTGTGAAAGAATTTTTCCGA
>NW_020438979.1:513882-530495 GCF_000699045.2 Agrilus planipennis | reverse complement strand
TGGCGGTAAGAGATTTGCGGACAATGAAGAAGTAATCGAAGCTGTAAATGGTTATTTTGAGGAGCTTGACGAATCAGTCTATAGAGATGGCATTAATAGACTGGAACACCGCTATGAGAAATGTATCAGCCTTGGAGGAGATTATGTTGAGAAATAAAAAAAAAAAATTTTTAAAAACCTTGTTTTTCTTGGTCAGGCCGGAAACTTATCAATCCACCCTCGTATATGTATCTCTAATAGGAGAAATGATGAAAACACTATACATTTAGTCACACGTAAGCAACCCATCATACATGATTAAGCATCAAGGGTAGTCGAGATTGTTATAGTAGTATAAAAAAGGGGGAGTTGAAACCGTTGAAACCTTGTATCATTAAATGCCTAAATGATGATTTAGCCAATTTTAATAATCTAATTAAATGTATACATATGACTGTAGAATAGAAAATTTATAGTATGAACTACATGAACAGCGTTAGTTGCCATTTTTTAACAAATAAGAAATAATGCTCATACATAATTTTCTATAGTGAATTTAGCAAATGGCGCACCTTTTTGTTAACTAATTTACTTATTACCAGCTTTAAATATAAAATAGAAATCGTATTTTTAGCCAAATTACTTAGCTTCCTTCTTTTTCTTTTCATATCCTATTATTATTGTTTCAAAAAGAAAATTAATTAGCAATTTCTAGTAAAGAATGTTGTTGCTAATTAGTTTTTGATTTCATTGCAACAACTCTTGTGAAATGGACAGATAAATACTCACATATATAATGTGAATTAAGAAAATAATTTAGGTACATTGCCTTTTTTATTTATCAATTACACTCATTAACATATTTTAAAAACATACTCCTCCCCTCATATTTGTATACAATATAATATAACAGTCACCTTGACTTTATTCCTTACTTTAGTAATAAGTTTATATTAACATTGTAAAATTAAATAGTACGTAACATCAAATAGCTTAATCATTCTATTGACTTTTTAAAATGTATATGAATTTTACTGCAGTAGCTAACAAAATTCTTTTTGTTTCTGTGTATGTAGCACCATCCTGTATTAATGTAAATGTAGCAGGAATTACCTCTTTTGCTTTAAAAACTAACATTAAAGGTTCTCTTACAAAAACAGAAACAGAGTAGTCATCAATTCCCATATTTCTTAATTTTTCTTCAGATTTTTCTGTGGGTGGATAATCCTCCTAAAAGTCAATTGTTTAACTACCAATAAAATCAATCATTTTTATGACTATATGGCATCAAAAATCATATTGTTGTGAATTTGACAATAATAGCATATTTATTGTTGTGACTAGCACAAACATAGTAATTGTTGTGATTGACTCAAACATATTTATTGTTGTGACTGTCAAGCATATTTGTTATGACTGACACAAACATATTTATTGTAGTGACTGCAACCAAAACTCCTTATAACAAATAGGAAGAAAATGTACTGCAAGATGTCTTTTATGAAATATTAAGACCTTTAGTGATACAAAATAGTTACTAAACTATTAATTACAGGCAGTAATAATGACTGTGTAATTATTGTTTTCTTTTTTTAACTTTATATAGCAATGGTAATATTAGGATGAAATATGTTTTCAACCTGTTCCAATGGCAGTACTCCTACATCTTGCAGCTGCTTTAAATTACACATGGAAAAATCTAATTCAGTGGAAATATTTAGTTCAGGTGGAACAAATTTCTTTTCCATTATGGTTAATTCTTTATACATTTCAGTTATTATTTTAGTACTAGCTTCATCACAAACAAATTTTTGCATTTCTGCCATGGGAAACTTGTTAGACAATTTCACTCTAAAAAAATAAAACAGTAATAAGGAAATTAAATAATAGTGAATTTTATCTACCTCTCCAATACAACACGAGCAGCCTCTTGCTTAGCAACTTTCTTAGTAGTACCTTTTCCTAAGGCAATAATGTCATTTAGTGAGCATGTTATATTAAAATCTTGTCCATCAAAGCCCTTCTCATTATATTCAGGATAAGAAATTGACTTCTTTGAACAAAATTCATTCAAGGCTCCTACATAATTTACCATAGGTGACGTAGTAAACTGTACAGCCTTGGGTGCTATTATCACATCTGTCGTTTTTATTAAATTATTGCTATATTTATGCTGTAAAATATCAACTGCATTTTTAGCAGAATTATGCTTAGCTTCCTTCTTAGTTTTCCCATAGCCTACGGTCTGTATGCCATCCACTGATAGACTACATGTAAAATCTCCATTTACATTAGCTACATCTGATGAAGAATAAGTTGGTATTGGTTTCTGATTGCGTTGCATTAATTCTTGTAAAATGGAAACTGGAGTCTTTTGCACTACCATTCTGCTGTTCAACTTTCTTCGTAAAACAAATTGTTCAAAAGTTGAAACCTACCTATTTCAGATGAATTTAGAAAATGATTCAGTTTATCTTACTTATTCTTATTCATCAGCAATTTATCGACACTTTCTATTTGCCAATTACATTGCTTATCAAATACTATCAAATTGTTAAATAGAATCGGGGAAATCCCGCTATCTATTCTATGGTAAGTAATTATCTATGGGTCTACGTCACGGTACATATTGCATCGGAAGTGTTTGATTATGGATTCATCCCTCAATACTTGAACAACATCCACTTTCCATCCACCACAGTATTAACATAACACTTTTCATTGAAGTTCCATTTCCATATTGAATATTGAATTTTGATCAACATTCATACGATCAATGATAATGACTCAACATCCTCAACAAAGACTNATATTTTTCTTTGTACACCCAATTAGATATCCTAATTTATATTTTTCTTTTTACATTCATGAAAACTACAATTTGTAATACAGTATACAGACAACCCAACATACATAAAATATTACAATTCTTATAATTTAACTATAAGGAAAGTTGTGAAACGTTGTTTCTCAAAAATATAACTTTTTATAGTAAAAAACTAACTGTCCTCGAACAAATTACAAAATTTAACGTGGAAATAAGTAATTGTCCTGTCAGAGTCGACCCGATTCGCGGAATTTGCTTTTTGTTCTTTTAATTTTTTTGTGAGGTCACAGGTTGGGCCCTATTTCCGGACTGCGTCGTCCGATCGCAGTGGGAGTGCTATCAAAATTTTCTAGAGCTACTGTGCTCTGCGCTGAGAGCAAAATCGCCCACCCACGAGATTCCGTTTCGGAGTTATGGCTGTCGGAATTTGTGGGAAAGTTTTATTTTCCAAATCGAGAATTAAATATTTTGGAGAACATATCTGGCGAACTATTGAAAATAGCGCAAAAATTCTTTCACCAGCGGTTGGCCCGTACCCAAGTGTACAGGAAAAATTCAATTTCGAAGAAAAAAAATACAGAAATTTTTAAAAATTTAGAATTTTTCATCAACACCGAATACGACCGCATACCGCTCATATCGTTCGCACTGAGACGGGGCATCCGTCTGGGAAAGAATTTTTCCGATAGGTCCTACCGTTTTCCAGCTACAGCTCATAAAACGTCAGTCTTAGGAGCGGTGCGCTCGCAAACATGGTGCGAAAAAAAATCCATAGCTCCGCAGATGTACGTCCGATCCGTACCAAACATGGCTCGTTCGAAGCGCAATGAATGCGGCAAGTTTTCGACGGAAGCAGTTTTAAATTCTGACACTCCTGGTCCGCGTCAGAACCGACCCGATTCGCGGAATTTGCTTTTGGTTCTTTTTAATGTTTTTCTGAGGCCACAGGATGACCCCTATGTCCGGACTGAGTAGTCCGATCTCCATGGAAGTATTATCAGAATTATCCAGAGATACTGTGCTCTGCGTCGAATATGAGAGATTCCGTTTCGGAGTTATAGCTATCGGAAGTTTTGACCAAGTGTTATTTTCGAAATCGAGAATTAAATATTCAAGAGAACATATCTGGCGAACTATAAATAATAAATAATAATAAAAGTGAAATCGAAATACAGAAACAGCTTTGACCAGATAAAGCTAATGTAACTGAGCTTTCTAGTATTGATGGGTTAAAAGTTACGAAACCCTTCTTTGTTTTTTCTAAAATCGGTAAAGCATTAAAAATTTTCGTTTCTACATTGCACAATAACTTTACAGGATGTGTTCATTTTACCTACAATTTATATCTGCCGTCTTGTTGCCCCCCATTCCTGATCCATTAAATGGCGACGCCTCTGAACCCCTCTTTTACAAATCTGTAATTGCCAAACATTTGACTTTTATATGAAGATTGGAAAAACTTTGGCGGTTGTTGTAGAACAAACAGAATAGCTCAAAACCCCACTGAACCTTAACAACTATCAGTATAAATTAGGATTAGTTCTCATTTAGGTTTAGTTTACTTCAGTCCCTGAAGAAGGTAACTTTGTTACCGAAAAGTGCTTCGGACAACTACAGTGTCGTGTTTTGGCGTTGGGGTTTTGAGCTATTCTGTTTGTTCTATTTGACTTTTAATTTAATCAAAGTTTCAGGCTTACTTTAAAGACAAAGTGTATCCCCTCCTTTAGGAACAAGTTATTAATAATTAGTCAATTTATTGAATAATTTTTATTTCTATAACAAGTTCTTACCCCCTATCAGTCACTGCCAGCTCGAAACAGTTAACGCCATTGCTTCGAGCATCACTTTTCTGAACAATTTGTTTAATCACTTTCTTTGTGTTAAAAATTGTTTGAAAAATTAAATTTAAAAGAATTGTTTGTAAATATGTATGCAACACATCGTACACTTCAGCATAAGAAATTGCTGATACCAACTACGTAATACTACTTTGCCCTGCGCTGTCAGCTCTCATAATTTCTTTTATATATAAAATTAAGGCACGAGCAAGAATTATAGCCCGGTTCATTAATACAGCAAATGGTTGCAAAAGAATAGCTAATTTTCAATCTTGTGGAAGTATTTTGAATGGACTTCAAATACCAGCTATCTACAGACTAAGGAAAACGTGGAATCATTTACGAAAGTCTCACTCCACTCAGTACCAGTAACGAATAATATTTTTCATTTTTATGAATGGCGTTTATAAATCGTTTCATTTCTAGAATGTTCTACGATTTAAGGTCAAAGGAATTTCAAAAGGACTTCTTAAAAGTCGAGAAAACGGTACCTTGTTTTCTCCCTTATGTAGGGTACTTCGTACCGCTATTATTAGGAAAACTTCCAGAAAACGAAGAAAAACTCAATGGTAAAATATACTATCATAAATTAAAAGTCATACTATTCTCAATTTCATCATTTAATTTGGATAATACTAAATAAAATTCAAGGCCATTAAGAGTTGGAATGTTTTTATTTTTGAAGAAGCAACACTGACGTTTCGGCTCTATTTGGGAGGCTTTTTCAAGGTAGGTTCTTTAGTTATGTAAGAAAATGTTCCAAATAGCTCGGTGATTGTAACTGGTACATAATATTAAAATAAACATTGATTTAAACAGCACAATTATAAATAAAATCTCTAAGTCAGTGTTAGTTTTTAATTGTTCAATTATTTATTACTTTATTTATAATTGTGCTGTTTAAATCAACGTTTATTTTAATATTATGTAGCAGTTACAAGCACCGAACTATTTGGAACTTTTTCTTATATAATTAAAGAACCTACCTTGAAAAAGCCTCCCAAATAGACGCGAAATTAAAACCTTCCAACCCTTAACTGTCTTGAACATTATTTAATAAAAGTCATACTGCTTATCGGTTTTCAGATTTAGAAATGTCATCAAGAAATTCCACCAATACCTGCACCAGTGCGTCTACAATATTTGCAACGAACATTGTTGAGAGATTCTTCTGTACAATTCACTTTCTCAAGAGCCCAAAGGAAGATGTAAAGAAAGCGATTGGTGCATCTCAAAAATCAAACAAAAATGAAAAAAATATCCAAATTAAGCGATTTCTAAACAACGAAAGCAGTATCAGGCTACATCGTGGGTTAAAAATATTACAAATGTATCACAGTGCTGCAGAAAAATACAGGATAAAAAGAAATAAAGTGGTCTCGGATTATTTGTTAAGAGCGAAGTACGATGATGAATTTCAACTGTTTAAAACATCTTTAATACTTGAAAGTTAGAATTATACATTCAATAAAAGATTATTTTTTTATTTATTACTATATTATTTTGCACAAAAAATATCCAACAGGGAATTAACATCATATTCTGCACATCCACATATTTTTTTTCTAAATTTGTTGACTTTTAATGCAGAAAAAATGGAATATCTTTTTTGTCTTTTGTGATTATTTACCAGGATTGTAACCACACTATCCTAATTAGGACAAACTCAGAAACAGTCAGGGTAGACTAAAAGCCAATTTTTATCTATTTTAAATCTATGCCTATATTATATTTCATTGATTTTGTTTGTGATAGGTATTACAAAGAGGACTTCTTAACGTTAATACTTGACCACTTTTTGCGTATGTATGAAGTTATCGTACAATTTGATCGCATGTAAGAGGCATTAAATTTGACATTCAGTGACGGTCGTTGTGGACGGATAATCTCCTGAATTATGGTTTTAATGGCGAAATCAAAACTCTCTTAAAGATACACAAACTAACAACAATTAATAAAAAATTATTGAAAATTTTGGTGGAGGCGCCGGGACAATTTAAACAAAAGCTATAATTAAGCTATAATTCCAGTTTCATTGAGGTGGATTAATAAATCTTGCATGCCGAAAAGATTATAAAATTTGTAATCGTCCTACCCGAACGTTATCAGAAATTATTACGTACTTACGTAAAAAAAATTATTGAAAATTTTGATAAAGAAGCCGGGACAGTAAAACAAAAGCTATAATTGAACTGTAATTTTGATTTCGTTGAAGTAGATTGATGTTTTCAATTTGTCCTTTAAGTGGGGTTTGGGAGAAGGGGCTGTACTCCCGAAAACTTCCTTTTCATAAGACGATTTTTTTGGGATTTGGGTAATATATTTTCTATTCCTTTCTTTTCCTTTACGTAAGTTCTTCTGCGCGAAATTGACGTTGGCAATCTTTTGTTTGAGAGTGTATCAAATTAAATTTGACGCTATCATTAGGACAATAAATTACGTATTACAAAACCGGACATATTCAGTTGCGCGTGTGGGTTTCCAATTTCAGGAAAATGAGAAAATAATTGAGCATATTACATGAGAAGAAGTTACTGGGGTTGTATCTTTGCATGATGTGAAATTACTAACCGTATAATACGTTTAGCACTAACTATAAATGAAAATAACTTTTCTAACGAAAAATTCAACACAAACTACGAAATATTACGAATTTATTAGTAATATTTTTAAAGACATCTCGTAAAATTTGGTTTAAAATCCTTTCATATTTTTATTTGGAGCTATAGAAAAAGTATTCAGTTACTAATTATGAATCTGTAGTTAATTTTAATTGTAAACTATCGCTTTAATACTGAGAATAAAACATTTATTTTCTTATTAAAAATTTATTGAAAATTTTGGTGGAGGCGCCGGGACAGTTAAAAAAATGGCTATAATTGAGCTACAATTCTGGTTTCGTTGAAGTACATTGATGAATTATCATCTTACAATTGTATTAATTGCACGTAGATGCAGTAAGAGATGTTCTTTTTTTAGAATATATAAAACTGCAGTTTATAATACAGTTTATAGGCAACCCAACATACAGCAAATTTTGTAACTATAAAATCGTTATGTTATTACTATTTATTAGCACAAAATGACACTATAAGCCCATAACTTGTGGTGTATTGCTGAAAACTCGATTAATATTACCCTAATTATAAGTATTCACCATCCCTAACACGAGAATTGGTTTCTAACAACAATTACAAATATATTGAAAGACGAAAGACAATAATATGATCCTTTTTGCACGAAGAAACCCTTCAGTCCTTTTATTAATTAGCGTGGAATTTAATTGTACATACAATAAAGAATAAAAATTTGTTGATTCAATTATTTTGAAAGTATGCAAATTAATGTATTGAGCGTTTACTCTCGTTAATAAGAGAGATCTAGTTTGACCTTTATTGATGGTTGTTGTGAAGGATTAACCTAGTAAACAATCATATTGATATCGAAAATAAGACAGTCATGAAAATAGCTAAATGTTATCAACTATTATTAAAAAATTTTTGAAAATTTTGGTGGAGGCGCCAGGTCAATTTAAAATAGAAGCTATAATTGAGCTATAATTACGGTTCCATTGAAGTAAATTGATGAATTACAATCTTTAAATTGCATTTTTTGCACCTACATGTAGTAAGGGATGTTATTTTTTCAGAATAAATATAAGTACAATTTGTACTGTAATTCATAGGCAACCCAACATACAGCAAATATTGTAACTATAAAATCGTTATGTTATTGGTATTTATTAGCAGAAAATGACAATGTTAAGACACTATAAGCCCAAGTGTATTGCTGAAAACTCGAAAGAAATTCAAAATTTGATGAAATATTTTTGAAAATACGTAAGTTAATGTATTCAGGCTTTTACTTCTGTACTTGTATTGGAAACATCAAATTTGAATTTTGACAATGCTAAAGGGATAATTATCCTTATTAAGTCTATCTTTGCAACTGCTAAAAGTACCTATCTTGTTTGAGAAAACCACCATCACGTTGGGATAGTCGAATCATATGATAATAAATACATAATTGATGAGAGTAAAAAGAGTGATACTGGTTTTGTTCTAGTTGCTCTATCTGGCAACACAGAAACGCCATTTTTAGGGTTAATAAATCGGTTAAAAAAATGTCGACATGTCGTAAATCAACGTTCCAATCTCCAGTCAATAAATATTAATGCGTACGTTTCCATCCTGTGTTCAAACAGTATAATAAATCAACCACAGTTATGTTCCCATTTCATACAAAAGAAGAAACGTCCGAATTGAAAATGTCACTGAAAATACTACGGTCTGACCCTCGTGTATAATATATCAACACAATNTAACATATTTTAAAAACATACTCCTCCCCTCATATTTGTATACAATATAATATAACAGTCACCTTGACTTTATTCCTTACTTTAGTAATAAGTTTATATTAACATTGTAAAATTAAATAGTACGTAACATCAAATAGCTTAATCATTCTATTGACTTTTTAAAATGTATATGAATTTTACTGCAGTAGCTAACAAAATTCTTTTTGTTTCTGTGTATGTAGCACCATCCTGTATTAATGTAAATGTAGCAGGAATTACCTCTTTTGCTTTAAAAACTAACATTAAAGGTTCTCTTACAAAAACAGAAACAGAGTAGTCATCAATTCCCATATTTCTTAATTTTTCTTCAGATTTTTCTGTGGGTGGATAATCCTCCTAAAAGTCAATTGTTTAACTACCAATAAAATCAATCATTTTTATGACTATATGGCATCAAAAATCATATTGTTGTGAATTTGACAATAATAGCATATTTATTGTTGTGACTAGCACAAACATAGTAATTGTTGTGATTGACTCAAACATATTTATTGTTGTGACTGTCAAGCATATTTGTTATGACTGACACAAACATATTTATTGTAGTGACTGCAACCAAAACTCCTTATAACAAATAGGAAGAAAATGTACTGCAAGATGTCTTTTATGAAATATTAAGACCTTTAGTGATACAAAATAGTTACTAAACTATTAATTACAGGCAGTAATAATGACTGTGTAATTATTGTTTTCTTTTTTTAACTTTATATAGCAATGGTAATATTAGGATGAAATATGTTTTCAACCTGTTCCAATGGCAGTACTCCTACATCTTGCAGCTGCTTTAAATTACACATGGAAAAATCTAATTCAGTGGAAATATTTAGTTCAGGTGGAACAAATTTCTTTTCCATTATGGTTAATTCTTTATACATTTCAGTTATTATTTTAGTACTAGCTTCATCACAAACAAATTTTTGCATTTCTGCCATGGGAAACTTGTTAGACAATTTCACTCTAAAAAAATAAAACAGTAATAAGGAAATTAAATAATAGTGAATTTTATCTACCTCTCCAATACAACACGAGCAGCCTCTTGCTTAGCAACTTTCTTAGTAGTACCTTTTCCTAAGGCAATAATGTCATTTAGTGAGCATGTTATATTAAAATCTTGTCCATCAAAGCCCTTCTCATTATATTCAGGATAAGAAATTGACTTCTTTGAACAAAATTCATTCAAGGCTCCTACATAATTTACCATAGGTGACGTAGTAAACTGTACAGCCTTGGGTGCTATTATCACATCTGTCGTTTTTATTAAATTATTGCTATATTTATGCTGTAAAATATCAACTGCATTTTTAGCAGAATTATGCTTAGCTTCCTTCTTAGTTTTCCCATAGCCTACGGTCTGTATGCCATCCACTGATAGACTACATGTAAAATCTCCATTTACATTAGCTACATCTGATGAAGAATAAGTTGGTATTGGTTTCTGATTGCGTTGCATTAATTCTTGTAAAATGGAAACTGGAGTCTTTTGCACTACCATTCTGCTGTTCAACTTTCTTCGTAAAACAAATTGTTCAAAAGTTGAAACCTACCTATTTCAGATGAATTTAGAAAATGATTCAGTTTATCTTACTTATTCTTATTCATCAGCAATTTATCGACACTTTCTATTTGCCAATTACATTGCTTATCAAATACTATCAAATTGTTAAATAGAATCGGGGAAATCCCGCTATCTATTCTATGGTAAGTAATTATCTATGGGTCTACGTCACGGTACATATTGCATCGGAAGTGTTTGATTATGGATTCATCCCTCAATACTTGAACAACATCCACTTTCCATCCACCACAGTATTAACATAACACTTTTCATTGAAGTTCCATTTCCATATTGAATATTGAATTTTGATCAACATTCATACGATCAATGATAATGACTCAACATCCTCAACAAAGACTAAATCTTAACATTGACTCAATTTGACCATTTGATCAATGAAGATTGACATTTAACTTCTATGGGTTCAACTCAATAAAGCTGGGTTTATACTACAATTTGGGTTTTTACAATACACTATGATAGTTCACAAGTACTCAACACTAAGATTATCAGATACAGTAAATGATTATTAGTATATCTTAAGAGATATATTTGATTTTATGTGCAATGGATTCTATCCTAAGCAATGCCTGAGCAAATTACAGCAAATGAACAACGTGGAACATAGATAGGTGTATGATTTCCAAACTCATCCAGTCCAGAACCCAAATCCAAATAATTTCCAAATTGCTTTACCGTTAGGAGAAAAATTGTGTTAAACATGAGGTGGTTGTTTGTAAACAATAATTATTGTTAAGGAATGTCTAAATTTGGAGCATCAAATATACAATATTTAAACTGGAAAATTTAAATAGCTTATGGGTTTAATAGAAGATGAATTATCAGAAGTCAGAAAACTTTGCGAGCATACCATCCAGGGTTGCAAGCTTGTATCATGTGTGCAGTCCATGATCCGAGCAGAGATACAACGAACAAATTTTAAAAAAATCGTTATATGCATACAATACCCCAAGGATTACCCTAATTATCCTTTACTTATTGAATTAAAAAGTAAAACTTTTTCTGAAAAGCTCCTAGCTGGCCTTACTACAGTTGTTGAACAAGAAGCTAAAAAGTATCTGGGGAAACCCCAAGTTCTTAAAGTTCTACAGTTTGTAAAAGCATTCATCGATGAACATCCATTAGCTTGTTGCTATGATGAAATAAATAATTTAAAGAAGAATTTGAATGGCAGTCAAGATGAACTAAAACTAAAACAAAAAACATCATGTCTATATCTTAAAGTTTTCAATGAGTGTTACTATTTAACCAGTAAAGTTGTGATACCAGATCAATATCCAGATGTGGTCATAAAGTGAATACTTGTTATTAATTTTATTAATGAAAAATATATAGATGTTTTTTTTATTGCAGGTTTGAAGATATTCAGAGTAATTTTTCATCTACATTCAATCGTCACATAATTGCACAAGTAAAAGAGATTGTTCGTAGATGTGTGGAGCCTCCTTTAAGGAAACCTAAACCTAATGAACCTCTATTTAAACCTAAACCTTCATTAGAGAAAGCAGTTTTTTTTTTAATTGACTGTATTAAGAGACTTCCTAAGGAAAATTGCCAGTTTTGTAAAACTAAATGTTTTCCAGATGATCCTAGTGTAAGTCCATATCTTAAAAATGCTTAATAAATGTTAGTCTGTAATTAAATATAGTTTTAATCACAGAACTAATATAATTAAAGTAGATAAAGCTCATTAGAAATGTGCTTCTCAAAAGGAGCAAAACAGTCTTCATGGTTAAAAAGCTTTTTCAATTTTATTGTAAATTAATAAAAATGAGTGTATTAAATAGAAACCTGCCACAATAATTTTTGTTTTTATAATTTCAGTTGGTTGTTTTGGATGAGAATTCGCCAGATCATATCGAAAGGGTTTACTGTGGTCACTTATACCATCAATCATGTTTGTTTCAATATCTAAAGACACCTCCTTTTGGAAACAAAAGATGCCAAACCTGTGGTCAGAAAATCTGTCATCCTAAATGGTCACTCTCAGATAAGTTAGCAGAAGACAGATGGGCCCATGAACAAGCTAGAGAACGTGAGCTGGCTGAAGTAGAAGAATTTTTCAAATAAAAAGAAAATTTTCTGTAAACATTATTTTAACTAAAATAATTTTAGAAAATGTTAGTAGTGTAATTGTAATTTTGAATGTTAATAAAAGGATTACAAATTTAAATGTAGTATAATATAATTTACCAATATAAAAGTAAAGTGAACATGAATAATAGCTTAAATGTGAATCTCACAAATACTGAAAATTACCATCAAATGTACTGATAAAGTTAAAGAGTATCAATTAAAATCATCAGATTGGACTGGATGGACTTCATCCACTTTCTTTAAAGAGTCAGTTATTATATTCTAAAAAAAATGTAGAAAAGTTTTGGTCATTCTATATTTCTAAGAAAAGTGATACAAAACGTAAAAAACAAACCGTAAATTAAAATGTTGCCTTGAAAGTTTTTGATAATATATCATAAATCAGTAGGACATTACACTACATGTGCTGATGCTAGTCAGTGGCATGGTTTTATGCCCTCTAAATACATTTTAAACGAAGGTTGTCAAGTTGACATCATATACACAAATATTTTTAAAGCCTTTGACCAGGATTTCTATAATTTGCTTGTTCCTAAACTTAATAACTATGGGTAGGCAGGTAGGATACTGAAACGGTTTCAATAGTATCTTACTGAAAGAGGGCTCTTTGTAAATATTGATTGTGTAATATCAAAAAGTCCTTTTCTGTTGCATGTGGAGTTCCACAGGGATGCCATCTAGGATCTCTACTCTTCCACAATTTTCGTTAATGGATCATAAATATGATATAGTTCTCAAATATTTTAATTTACGCAGATAACTTTAAACACTTCAAGGGAATTGCCATGACTGGCGGGGACTGTGAAACTTTAGATTGATATTGATAATGTTATGTAATGCTGTAAACTTAATTTTTTACAATTCAATATTGAGAAATGTATAGCTACGACTTTTGCTGGAGGCAATTTCATTTCATTCGAGTACAATATGGGAAATAAAATCATCAAGATAATCTACCCTGGTGCTACTTATGATATCAATTTGACGTTTATATCGCATAGCAATTTTATCTCAATCTTCAATTCGAATTTCTGTTATCTTATACATACATATGCTCTGGACTCATATAAGTATGCAACCTAGTGATTTCATTTTTAATTGATATTATTGATTACAACTTTATATATCATTTAGTATATTGTTTTTAACATTTCTGTATTTGTATAAGGATCTCCCCGTTTTATAATAATAAATAAATAAATGTAAAATCTGTACTAAAGTAATTTGAAATCCTTTCATTCTTACGAAGAATTAAGTAAATGTTGATATTGTTTGTTAGAAAATTATTTCATGCGTGCCCGCAAGGACATTGAGAAAAACGCCTCTAAATCTTTTACATAGGTTCATTGGCAGGTTTTTTGTTCTGTCTTCTGTCTTTCAACCGGGATACTATACGCTGTAAAAACTATAATTTCAAGTGTTAAAAAATTCAAATAATAGTTATTTGAATGTAGGTACCATTATGTTTTATTCAGAGGATCTCGCATATTCTTTATAGAAAATAGCTCCCCCGATCAATGTCTTTGAAGCTTTGTACTCAAATAGTTCTTGTTGTGGAGATAGAAAGATTCAATGCCCGTTAAGTCCGCAAAAATCATGTTTCCGAAAAATCGAACTTTTCATGGGCTTTTGCAATGGTGTAAGTCTGCTGTATATTTTATTTATGTATACGTATATGTATGATGACTCTCGATATGTTTATACATAGGTACTGACAGACATATACGATACATACATAAAAATTACAGCTCAACTTCAAAGGCTTATATCTTGAAAACAGGAATTTTGAATACAGAAGACTGGAAAATTTTGGCGGTATTGTAGAGCACTCTAAATAGCTTAAATCGCTACGCCAAAACAAGACACTAAGAATCCAAAGTACTTTTTGGTAACAGGGTTACCTTCTCAAGGGACTGAAGAGAGTCCCTTGGTGTTTTGTTTTGTTTTTGGATTTGGGGTTTTAAAGAGTTCATGAATTTTGAAGTCTTAACGGTCACAGAGACTTTGGATCTACACTTGATCTAAAGTATCAATATTCAGGTAAAACTTTTTAACAAAATCGTTTGAGATTACAACAGACAATTTCCAGCAATAATCACTGGGTTTATAATGATTATATCTTATAAATAATAATGCTCTTTCCTATTTTTCCTTGCAAACTATACAGAATTAGTTATGTCGACTGATTCGGGTTTAAAGATCGTCGTGTGTTGGAGTTGCTTCCTAACGTTTCGCTAGTACGAGTGGTGAACTTCTTCATAGGCAAAATACATTTTTGACGTTAAAAAGTTTTGCTACTATCAGCGATCAAACATTATATAAAATGATGAATGAAAGTTACTCACATTGGCTATTGAAGGTTAAAGCTTAAAAAGAGAACAAAGAGACATTCCATGAATGCCTTCTAATTCTTTAACTGAAGAGGGCCCAAAAGATTCTAAATTCCTTGGAAATGGATAATCTAAAATATTGGATCGATATTGTTTTCCGGATTCAATGTCATAGTTCATGGAATTTTGAATCATATTGAATTGATATCAGCACCTGCCAAATCACAACTAATCGTACCTTTAGCAAGGAACTACGAAATTCTATGAATTACGACAAAATAACCCTCAAAACAATATCGAATTGATATACCCCAGCTGTGTAAAAGTGAAAACTACTAGTGGTGTGCTAATGAATGCGTATAATCCAAAATTCTTAGCAAACGTTTCGAAAAACTTCACTTTTCAAATGAACACAAAGCTAAAGCAACTATGGATTCCATTTCTTTCTCTTATTACAATGTGCAAAAGATCGAAAACAAAATGGGGTAGCAAATATTTTGATATAAAATGATGATTTTACATCAATAAAATTATTTGCAATCCTATTTTGGCTCTGATCTTTTACGGTAAACAAACTATTTTGANAAACTAACAACAATTAATAAAAAATTATTGAAAATTTTGGTGGAGGCGCCGGGACAATTTAAACAAAAGCTATAATTAAGCTATAATTCCAGTTTCATTGAGGTGGATTAATAAATTTTCATCTTTAAATTATATTGCTTCGTTGTAGATGTAGTTAAGGATGATAATTTGCATTTATCTTATAAATTGCAATAAGTTAAACTGCAATCTGTTATACAATACATAGACAACCCAACATACATCAAATATTAAAACTAATGTAACTATAAAGCTAGAAAACTTTTTTAGCTCTTTTACATGAAACACTGCTATTCCCTAACAAACCCCAAAATATTATGTAGAACTAAGTACCTAATTCAATTAATTGAGTTATTGTATCGGTTTGTAGTTGAATTTTTCCACATTTGAAATATATCGCAATTTTTCGTTATTTTTTTTTTGTAGTATTGCAAAGTAAACCGATACAGTAATGATTTCTTATTTACTCACATAAAGTAGAACATTATGTCAATTAACTCTTTATTCGTCTTGTACCAAGAAAATCCGAATTACATGTGGGATTTCTGGGAATTTTTAAGACTAAACATCTTAATCTCAATACCTATCTGAAACCAGGGTGTCTTTCGAGGTGGCAACATTCATTATATCACTTTGATAATCATACTAAATTTATTTACTAGCGTGGCCTAGCGTATCCCTGATTACGTACAAAAATTCATTTTGGTAATTTCTAGGATTTTCAAGAAATACTGTACCATACCTAACCAAAATGGAAGATCGTTTTAGTCTTATAAAAGTTTAATTTAAGCAGAAAGTTCAAATAGAATGTACGAGGGTGGATTGATAAGTTTCCGGCCTAACCAAGAGATGACGCCACTAGGCCTACCTTGAGGTGACATTCTATAGTACCATCCTTGGATAGCTTGTAGCTATAGTTTCAGCCCGATCTCCTTGCTAGTGTAGGTTTGACAGCACGCTGAACAAGACGCCTCTGTGGTTTTCGTAAAAATGGAAAAGCAGG
>NW_020438979.1:477672-512576 GCF_000699045.2 Agrilus planipennis | reverse complement strand
GTATTTTGCATTTAGCATTTAAAATACAAAAGGGAAATCTATTTTGTATTTTGCATTTGAAATAACAAATCAAAAAAGTATTTGAGTTCTGTATTTAAATACTTTAAAAAAAAAACAATTTTGCACAACTCTGTTCATAGGTCTCTCCATGTCCAGTGTTGGATGTGGACAGTTCACCTTTGAAGAAGATTCCCACTTGTGTTAACGAAACGTTAGGAAGCAACTCCAACAGTATTATATTCCGCTTTCCAAGGAACGTTATTGGTAATTTTGTAATGAGTTCATTAATTTAATGGATTATTATTATTATTCAGTATCCACAAATAATATCTTTACTCTATTATTTGTGGATACTGAATAATAATAATAATCCATTAAATTAATGGATTATTATTATTATTCAGTATCCACAAATAATATCTTTACTCTATTATTTGTGGATACTGAATAATAATAATAATCCATTAATTTAATGGATTATTATTATTATTCAGTATCCACAAATAATAGAGTAAAGATATTAATTTAAAAAAGATTTGATAAAATAAACGCATTTTTCAAAATCTCCATCAAAATATTCTAGGACTTTGGGTATTATTTAGGGTAACTCTTAAAACCATTTCCTGTTTTGATTCATTTTTTTAATGTGGCTGCAATTTATAATTAATTTCTTCATAAATTATTTTAGTAGAAGTGTCTATTCCCTTCATGAAACCAAACAGTAGTAGCACGTACAGACAGAAATAAGAAATATATTATTCGTGTACCGGATATGATTGTCGTGGGGTGGTAGCATATTGGTCTACGGCGTGCTTTGCAGGTGGTAGAGTTGCTTGGCAAAAGGTGCATGGACTTTACCGGACCGTAACGATATGTATTTCACCCCCATGTATAACATAATCCGTCATGTGCTATCGTTCCAAGTTTACGAGGTTGAAAGGAATGGCATAATGCAGCAAAACGACGTAATGCACCAATATATCTACATATATATGTATATGTCGTATTTTTGTTTCAACAAAGCATTAAAACGAAAAATACAATGGATTTCATTATACTATAGCGACTTGAAATTAGAAAGAGGAGACTGTGGTAAATATTAATTAAAAATTAAAAGGAGTACTCACCCCTAATTACCACAAAATTTGTGGAAATTAGGGGTGAGTATTCCTTTTAAGTCCTTTGAATTTAAAACATACTTTAGTACAAAATTCGTGTGGCTATAGCGACTTCGGATGTAACGCCGAGTTCGGATGTAGCGACCGGAGTCGATCGCCAAAGAGCCAAAAAGCTTTCTTATCTTTTCATTACATCCACACTGACAGTCAGCAAGTGTGGAGATCTTTACCGTTTGTTTAAAGATATTAGTCAGGTAGATAGATAGGCGTGTACGTTGGAATGGTTCAGTTACAAAGTGATATTCTGAGTAGCAACTGCGTTTAGTAAACTTTTGAATAAGTATGACACCAAGATGCACATTCACTGTTAAAAAAAAGGCGGAAATCAAATTAAAATTGAAAAATGTTGAAGACTATACGTACCTGTATCCCTTTACGTCTGTCTGTAACGACTTCCGGATGTAACAACGAAGTTACAGCGGTCCCTTTGTCGTCGTTGTACCCGAAATCCATTGTAATGTCATATTCATTCGTTCTACTATTGGACCATCCCTATCTAAGGAGCAAGTTCTTACACCATATTTATTGTCAGTGCCAGGTATAGTTAGATAAAACTATAGTTTATTACAGCCGATATAGAAGATTCCGTTAAAAGTAATGCAATGTACGAGAAAATTATAAAATCCTAATTTCCCTGGCATACGCAGGTATAATCTTTTGCACCTGGTCATCATATTATATTTAATGGAATTCATTAAAACGGTGAGATCCGTGCAGAAATTGCAACCTCAGGTGGATTATAATTGGTACATTTATGTATGTAGCAAACATTGATGCCAGTACAAATATTCGAAATCGTAAAATCGTATGCGGAATATGATATTTATGAATGCATTCATTGAGCGCGGCATCGGGCAAACAGATTTCATTAATGCGATCGGCTTTTATGGTTTTCGAAAAACATTTATTAGCGACTTTATTACGTGGGAACCGACTAGTGGATGACAGTACGCGTGAATTTTAATGACCTTTCGTATGCAATTTTATTAGAGGCAAATCATTATCGCACTCCCTGTCAGTCCGTTTCCGGCTTTGTTCGTTCGCTTTTCATGTGAAACAATGTTGCAAAACCTTTTCTGATTTTGAAAATATTGATTAAAGTTACAGAAGCTAAAAGTGAGGGATATGAGAAGACAAATTTGGAGGCAGAAGATGTTAAAGATAGGAACAAAGAATATTTAGGAGAAGGAACATTGGAACGAGTGGGAAAGATGGGGAATGTGTATAGCTGATGAGATGGTAAGAGTTAGGTGCAGTGAGATAGTAAGGGGGGGATACTTTGAGATCGATTGAAAGGTCAAGACATGCAGGATGAATGAAAGCCTTGTTGTGGGAGCATTGGTAGGATGATTGTATGCGAGGATATTTGAAGGAGAAAAGGGATAAGTATGGTATTGTAAGGTTTTGAGTTGAGAATTGAAAGGATGAAAGGATTTGTAGACGACGGAGGAGGAAACAGTGTTACATGCATTAGGAGAGTATGTTAAAAGTAGAGATAAAGATTTGGTAGAGTGTAGTGATACAATATGAGAGAGTGGCGTTGGTTTGACCTTATTGAAGAGATTACGTATGTAAAAAGAGAAAAGTGAGGGGTAGTTGTTGAAATAAAGGAGGTCTTTAACAGAAAGAAGATGATAAAGGTATTAGCATGGAAATAACAGAATATAAAAAAGATAAAATATATAGAAAAGGATTTATAATCATTTGGAAGGGATTATAGTAAAAGGATTGGCAGAGAATATTGCATAAAGATACATGGAAGTGAAAGCAGCTAAGAGGTAAAAGGGATGGGCATTTAGATGGAAAAGGGAAGAATTCCGTAGAATGTAAAATCAAAAAATGGATTGGGAATTGTAAATGAAGATTTTCAGGGAGATGCAAATAGGGAATTTAATATTATTAGATCTGAGAATTCGGTAATTGATTGTGTAATGGTTACGGTTAAGAGCAGAAATATAGAAACACAATTGAGAATAGCAGTAGTTTGTATCTTGAAAGTTTAAATTAAAACCATTATTAATAGTTTTTAATTTTCTTGTAGATCTACAAAAAGCACCCCATTATGTTAAATACAAATCTCCAACAATATGTTTTGCTATAAGTTATGAAGCTAAACGGTTTGGAAAAAGTAATTTTCTCGATAATCCTTTTTCTTCATTTCTTCCAGAAAGGAAGGACAGAAACGTTAAAGTTCCCGGCGAATTATCCAAACTTTCTCGTTACGCAACATTTAAACTTTCTCACGTAAGGTTCCTAATTCTTGGGCTTCCAAGATATTTATAAGCGTTTTGTCGCAGTAGGGTTTACATAATATATAGTTCGAATTTGTCTGAAACATGCGGCCCTCTATAGGATGTCGTTAATGTACTTCAAATTCCAAAATTAAGAACATAGAAAGTAAAGACTTGAAGGTAGAGATAATAATGACTTACAATTGGCAGAAAAGAAGATGTTTACAGATCAATTTTTTGAATACATGCCTCCACTATTTTTTAAACTCAACTAGGTTTCTGAAAACGTCATGGGAAATAAAAAATTGCTTCCTCATTGTTATTTTTGAATGAAATTAATAGATAAGAAGTCGGATTATTGAGTTCTAAAAGCACTGACAGTCTCCAAATACTGTTGTTTCATCATCTGTTTCATAGGATGTCTTTAAGGTTTATCCAAACCAGAATAACAATTATCCTGTTTCGGATGAGTCCTTAAGATATGCGTGGCTGTAGGTGACAAAACGTCAGGATATTGAGCCCATTGGAAGCAGAAGAATATCCTTGATGTAAGTAATTCAAAGAGAATTTGAAGCTGTTATGCCTAAAAAGAAAGCTTTTGACATGTTAAACGGGACAAAATATTAAATATACTCAATAATGGGATGAGATACGGAGATGAAAGAGTGATAGAGCAACAGGCACTTATAGAGCTTGAGTAGCAACGTAGAGAAGTAAATATTAGGAAGGGAGTCATACAAGAATACACACTGTCTACACATCGAAGACACGATAAAGATAGGACAAGTTTAGGGATAGATGTATGGATATGTTGAGATTTGCAGATGATATAGGAGTATTAACATTTAGTCAGGAAGGAAAAAATACTGGTATGCAAGAACAGAAACAGTAGGGAAAAAGCGAATAAAACGATTAGAAGTGACTGATTTCGGTATCTAAGAACTCAGATAACTCAGGAAGAAAGAAGAAGCACATATGTAAAACAGAGGACCGAGTCGAGTCGCCTTCAACAAAAAGAAGAATTTAGAATTTTGGAAAAGATTGTTAAAGGAAATGTGGTGTTACATGCTAATGATCAGGATACCATGGATAGGGATAATTAAATATGAGGAGCTATTAGAAAGAATAGGAGAACAGAGGTCACTATGAAAAAGTCAATAAGAAATAAGTGAGGTAGGTTAGTAGGACACCTTCTCAGAAACGAAGTTAGAGACATATAAGAAGTCAGGAGCTAAGGGGAGAAGAGGTAGACCTAGTTTAGATTACTGGTCACAAAAAGTTATGGATGTGGGATGTTCTAGTTTTAGGAAAATGCGAAGGTTAGTTTAGGAAGTGGAGGTCCGTCTCCAATCAGACCTTATGAAGATGAAGTTGATTCCCAAGAGAGAAAAAACATAAGCTGAGGAATTGAATATCTAGTATATTATTAGGAGAATGCAACATTCTACAATTTAGCTTCCATTATCCTTACAGACGCTTCGGTTCCTAGAATTTCAGATGGGGAACAAATATAGGGCATCTTTGAGTAAAAATTTACTGACAATTTTGAAATGATTTTGCTTATCTATTAAAAGGTATGTTTTCGACTGATTTATGTAAAAAAAATTCCTGCTGGAGTAAAGTAAACACCTTATCAGTATCGGTTCTGCCGACGGTATGTATAATCTGACACACCCCCCAAAGAGGGACTCCTGATCGACCATCACCCCCCAGATCCCCACGAGCCAGACACAAACACGCATACACACAATCAACCGGCAATGGCTCGCCGAAAATTCAAAGTCACGCGCGACCTGGAACCACCACTCATCATCAGGCACCGCGTCCGCTCGTCGTCGGTCAGCCGTCACGACGCCGGCGGCGCATGCGCCGCGACGCCCGTGTCACCACGATCAGCCAACCTAGCCAAGCCACCGAGCAAACGACAGCAACCGCGGAAACGATATCAACTCAGTCTACGACGGACTGTGATCGCGTGTTAAGGCAAAGAAACCGAATTTTTCGTAATTTACGAACAAGTACCCTCTGAACCGAAGAACAACTAGAGACAACCCTCCAACGTTACCTAGAGACCATGCGATGACCGTGGGCTATCGGGGTGGCTGTTTTGTGCGCTCGATTATTGTTACTGTTGTACGCGGGACATTGCAGTAGAAAGACCGAAAAAGTGTTTGTTGTTAAGAGAAACAAACTTAATAATAAAAGGACAGGCATTTATTAACTATCGGGGGTGTTGCATCTGCATGTATACAGTAATGATGGGGCAATCCTCTTGGGCATATCCTTCCGGCTGACCGAGCAAAACTGGGCCGCGAAGTTAGGCCATGGCCTTGTCGCTGATTACACTACTGTGGCTCACCACAGGTAAACTAACGAGGACCGTTTCTATTTTCAAGCGCCTATCGCACTACATTTTCTCCTGTTTTTAATTATTATCTGTATAGGATAATTTATGAAAATAATGCAGTTTTATTATGTTGCTAGCGTCGATAGAACTCGACGAATAAAATTATATATAGAATCACCCTGTATCTATAAAGTTGAATTTAGGGGACATGACGCTCTAGACTGCGAGACTGGAGTGCGATTGTTGCAACTTTACGAATATAAATTTTGTGCACGAATTTTCTACGTTTTTAAGGACGAAGCTACTGGAAGAAGCTCTTAGTGGATAATTCTTATTTAATGTGATCGAAAATTTCATAACGTTTTCTAAATATTTTCAGTCAAATAGCAGAAACGCGTTTTATTAGATTTTTTTTTAGGTGGGTGTTTGGCACTTGCTGTTCATGAGTTAATGAATTTTCTGCGACAATGTTTACCAAATTTTCAACTTTTATTTTTTCATCGACAGTTTCGTATTTTAATCAAAAAAGATGAATTATAGCGTTCTAAAGGAATAACGAAAGTTATTATTATAAGCAAATTTCTTCGTTCTAGAACGATCTTTTTGTCTAATCTACGGACTTGTCTATTTGGATATAGGAAAACTTTTTTGGCACAGTTACAAAAAAATTTCGTACGGAGCAACTACCAGCTTTCCACCTGCAGTGCACTAACTCTAAAAACTACACATACATTCATACATATGTATATAGGTACATGTTGGTACAATGTTGCAACGAATCTATCGATTTCGTGTAGATTATAGAGATACGCGGGGTACCTACAACTTTAAATTTGCGAATACAATATTGATTAAATCAATATAAACGAATGATAATTAATTATTATAATAATATTTACGATTTACATTTCTAAAAGTGATATTTAAGACAGAAATTTCCATTACAATAAAGTCAATACCATTTCAATATTATGTGTTTTAATATTATATGAAACACTTTGAAACTCAACAGTGGATCAAATATTAATATGAAAATTCATCTTTAATTTTTTTTCCACTATAAATCACCTCAAGTTAATGAAGAAAAATTATTGCTGTTGTCACACCCTCGCCGGGAATCGAACCCTACCTTTGCCTATACGTACCAATGGTCTCGAGAGGCGACAACAGCAACACTAACGAATCGTACTTATTAAGTCACAGATCCGTCGAACTAATGTTAATATATGAAACACTTTGAAACTCGATAGTGTTTATATTAAATATTAACGTCAAAATTCATCTTTAATTTTTTTTTTCTACTGTAAATTACCTCCAGTTAATGACGAAAATGTTGCTGTTCCTTCGCCAGGAATTGAACACTGGAAAATCTAAAAAAATTGGAGATGAATTTTCACATTGATGTCTATGTGTTTTCTTTTCGTAATAATGAAATTTCAATTATATACTTCGTTGAAGTTAGAATAAATAAATAATTTATTATTTTTCATTTTTTTAGTCCCTATGTCGCATTCTTCGTTTAATTCGCTTTATATTAGAACATAGTTTTGACGATGGAACATTCTATATCGCACAAAATTAAACAAAAACTTAATTAAATCATTCAAGTCAAATTTTTTTATTCTAATTTTCAAACAAGCCAATTGTAACGAGAGTAAAAATGCTGATGAAATAATTCAAGGAATTCTTCTGTTCTTTATTTAATATTCATCAAACGTTGCACGCTTTACAGAAAAACGTCAATCTTTCGAATATTAAATACCCAATTATTTAAAAGAACCCATTCGGTGTGGGACGTGTAAGCGAAATTTTAATTTTGCCGGCTCGTTTGAAAAAAAGAGCCGACTTTGAATTTTATTACAATTTTGCTGACTTTTTTACTTATTACTACAAATACCTGACAAGTCACACGAATTGAACATAATTGTTTACTTAAAACAAAAAATATCCGCTTCAACTTTGTAAAACAGAAGAAGTTACATAACAACAGAGATGTTGTAGTCAAAGGTGCTATGCTACATCTACATATCCAAACTTTGACCAGTAACATTGAAATACATTTGAGAAAAAACTACAAATGGCGTGGTAAGCGCCATCTGTAGTACGATGCTACATTTGAGGATTACATATGCTCCAACAAGGTTCGATTATGGTAACGTGCCTATCACGTTGAGGTGAGCTACGCCGGGATTCATTTCAGCAAGTAGGTATCCATATTTTTAAATGGACCTTGTTGGAGCATATCGTAATCCTCAAATGTAGCATCGTACTACAGATGGCGCTCACCACGCCAAAAACGCGCTGTTAAGACAGCAGGTAAAGGTTGGTCTGTGTTTTTGTCGGAGCTGCCTGCGACGCGCTGATGAGATCCAAAAAGATCGAAATCGCGATTCGCGTCTGGCAGTTTCGACAGAACACAGACCACTTCGAATTATTTTGTTAAATACATTTGAATTTAAATCAGGACAGGAAAATTATTAAATATCAAAAAAAGGAAATATATAATTAGGTAATGCCAAGTTTAGGATGTGCCGGATGGAAATTTAAGTGTAATTCGGGGTTTTCCGCAAAGCGCTGGCCAAAGCTAGGATTCCCCGAAGCGCCTACATTTCGACCTTTGACTCTAATGACAGAGATATTGAACATCTTTTTTGGGCTGCATCACATACGTTCTGGCTCATTTGTTCACTGAAATTATGTTGTATACCTAAGTAAAAATAATATTTTACCTTTAAAATTACCAAAGTCTTGTAATATTTGGAAACGAAATGATGTTGCAATTGTTTCAGTGATATAGTTACGAGACGACAGTGGAGACAACACAGTGATGACAAAATAAATATTACTCCAATTTCGCGGTATTATTTACCCGCAGTGTACTTACAGAGTTTAAAAATACCTTTGGCCGAGAAAATTTACGATTATTTTGGCGAAATTAAACATTTACGGCCGTATTTATCTAGGTAACATATGTAACAAATTGTTACTAACAATAATACGCGCGACCGGCGACTATAAAACTTCGATTCTAAAACGATCAGCTTGAATTTTGTTGCTCTATATCACGATTTCTAATACATACTAATAGCTTCACGAAAGAGACCAAAACGCACATCGATTATTATCTGAAATTATCATCGAGTGGCATGGTCTAGAGGTGTAGACCATTGCTTAGCATTCGGGAGGACGCTGGTTCGATTCCGGATCCGTCTGCCTTGGTCCAAGTTGTCTGTGGTTTCCTTGGATCACTCAGGCAAATGCTGGAACAGTCTTTTGTCTTCATTTCGTCCGTCTCATCTTTCTCACCCGAACCACCACCAACCCATTCCCACGATTCCTGAAAGGAAGCTGAAGAGGGTCTTCCACCCTACCTTCCGGCGTAGTCCGGAGGGACTGCTCGTCCACCAGCATTACTGATTGGCAGGAATAAAACATCCAAAAAGGAAGGTCTAAAAGCATCAGTTGTGCGACTAATAGTTCACTTTAAAAAAAAACTTTTTGGGTGTTTCATTCCCACCAGCCAGTAATGCTGGTGTGCGGACAGTCCCTTCGGACTACGCCAGAAGGTAGGGCGGAAGACCCTCTTCAGCCTCCTTTCAGGAATCGTGGGAGTGAGTGGGTGGTGGTTCGGGTGAGAAAGACGAGACGGATGAAGTGAAGACAGAAGAGAATGAAAGATTATCTGTGTTATTACTCTGTGAATATTACTGTCCCAGCATTTGCCTAAGTGATCCAAGGAAACCACCGAAAACATGGACCACGGCAGACGCACTCGGAATCGAACAGGCGTCCTCCCGAATACTAAGCAATGGTCTAAACCTTTAGGCCATACCGCTCGGTTTAAGAGTTCATGCTGCCTAACATGCCGTTGCCACTATGGCATTTACAAAGCATAAATATCTTTTCTTTCGATTCAAAACCAGACTTCTATTTAATTACTTGAACATTCCTGTAGCTCCCATTGGAACTAGCAGTTTCATTTTTATTTGAAATGGTTGACACAACATGAGTCAGAATAAAATGAGGCAGCTAGTATATTATGAATCTTTATAATTTTTTTATATACCTAAGTGATGTTAACTGCTTCAAAAGTGGCATATTTTATAAGTTCTCAAGTATTAGTTGTTTATATAAAAATTCTCTAGGAATTATTGTTCTATTCCAGAATTATTAAAGAACTTTATAAACAATTTCGTTTGTATTTTTTGGTAAAACTCGGGAACGAGTGGACCAATTTTGATAATTTTTTTTAAGATATTTCTTATAGTCCGAGGAGGGTTCTTATGAAGAGAAAAATTGCCCAGAAAAACGTAAAAACCAAATTCAAACTGTTCCTAGCTGTCAATTCTAGGGAATTGTCAAGTGTATGACGGAGTATCACTTGAGCACGGCTCAACCGATTTGACTGATTTATTTTTCGTTGCATTTGTAAAAGAAAATTTTTGAAAAATACATGGGAAAATTCGGAAATAGCATTTTACAAATTAATATTGTGAATATATGTAAATAACTTCCATTAATTTTTTAAGCACCCTGTTTCTCTTATTTCTCATGGAAAATAAAATGTCAATAGAATACCTATATTCAATAAAGTACCAAAACTAATAAATCCAATCCCAAATCTAGAGTTGTTATTCTGTCAGTTGTAAACGATTTACGAAATATGAGTTGAAAACTTTCGCAGAATTTCTTTATAAGTATTTTCTTAAACATATACGGTCAATTGAAAAGTCCCCGGCCTGACACATAGATGGCGGCACCAGAACTAAATCCATATGATTTTCAGTTAGTCCTAACCTTCAAAAGACGCGTCTATAAATTTGACGGCTGTCGGATCATTAGTTTGTGAATTATAGCATTTTTAGTGAAGCAACTTTTGTTATTGTGAAAAAAATGGATAAAAAGGAATTTCGCGTGTTGATAAAATATTGCTTTTTGAAGGGAAAAAATACAGTTGAAGCAAAAACTTGGCTTGATAACGAATTTCCGGACACTGCCCCAGGAAAATCAACCATCAAGGATTGGTATGCTAAGTTTAGACGTGGTGAAATGAGCACCGAAGACGGTGAACGCAGTGGACGCCCAAAAGAGGCTGTTACGGACGAAAACATTAAAAAAATCCACAAAATGATTTTGAATGACCGTAAATTGAAATTGAATGAAATAGCAGACACTCTACAGATATCAACGGAACGTATACATCACATCATTCACGAATATTTGGGTATGAGAAAGCTCTGTACAAAGTGGGTGCCGCGCGAGCTCACTTTTGACCAAAAACAACGACGAGTTGATGATTCAGAGCAGTGTTTGAAGATGATCACGCGTAATAAACCCGAGTTTTTGCGTCGATATGTGACAATGGATGAAACATGGATCCATCATTTCACTCAGAAGTCCAATCGACAGTCATCGGAGTGGACTGCACACGATGAACCCGCTCCAAAGCGTGCAAAAACGCAACAGTCGGCTGGCAAGGTTATGGCGCCTGTATTTTGGGATGCGCGTGGAATATATTTCATTGACTACCTTGAAAAAGGAAGGACCATCAACAGCGACTATTACATAGCGTTATTGGACCGTTTGAAGGACGAAATCGCCGAGAAACGGCCGCATTTGCAGAAAAAGAAAGTCCTGCTTCACCAAGACAACGCACCGTCTCACAAGTCAGTGAAAACGATGGCAAAAATTCATGAATTGGGCTTCGAATTGCTTCCGCATCCACCGTATTCTCCAGATCTGGCCCCCAGCGACTACTTCCTGTTCTCAGATCTCAAAAGAATGCTCGTTGGGAAAAAATTTTCGTCGAATGAAGAGGTGATCGCCGAAACTGAGGCCTATTTTGAAGCAAAGGACAAATCGTACTACAAAAATGGTATCGAAAAGTTGGAGGATCGCTATAATCAGTGTATCACCCTTGAAGGGAATTATGTTGAATAAAAAAAACGAATTTTGCAAAAAAAATGTGTTTTACTATTTTAGGCCGGCGACTTTTCAATTGACCTGTTATTTATTGAATAACTTGAAAGAAACTAACTCACCCTGTGTAGCGTCATCCAATTTCTTGGTCGTTATCGATGTTGGGGATGCCTGTAACAAACGCAAAGCTCTATCACTTTCTTGTGAGAAGCAATGTATCATTTTAATTAAATCGTAACATAATTTCACGTGTAGTTTACTTTGAAATACTAGGCAAGACGCCAGTTTTAATAAGCACACAAGTAAATATGTAAGTTTGAACTACGTGGTGCCCATAGGTGTGTGTATTATATTCAACATGAGAAAGATGTTCGTAAATTAAGTCAAGTCTGGTCTAATTATTTTATGTCACACTTATTTCACAATAATTGCTGTGTTATTAATCGTCAGTAAAATTGTTCAATTTTCTGTTTTGCAAACACAGTTCGTAGCACATGCATATAACTAAGCTATGATCTAAGCATAATCCAAAAACAGAATTAATAAAAAATAGAAGCCCACACGTAGGGCATCGATTGGGGTGTCTCTCTCGTCTTCGGTATCGGGCAGGAATTCACCTGGGAGGTGCATTCTTCCCTTATAATGTACTATTAGAAATCCTGCCCTTTTCATAATTGTCAAAATGTTCTCCTTTATCAGCAACGTCGTTTAGGTTTCTCATTATTGTTCCAAATCCTGAAATTTTTGTTAACCCATGACATGATTGCTATTTTACTTCTTGGTATATTCCAAATCATCCCTGATCAATTCAATCAAATACCAGAAGAAAAATAAATTAGTTGGGAAGAAGGAGTTAAGAGAGGTAGACCTAGATTAGATTACTGTTCTAGTTTCAAGGAAATGCAAAGATTAGCTCAGGATAAGAATGAGTGGAACATCATTAAAGACAGTGCAACTGTGGGGATAGATATACAGGGGCAAAAGATTAGTATGTTTAGATTTACAGATGATATAGCAGCATTAGCATCTAGCAAGGAGGAGTTAGAGATAACTTTAAATAAAATGGATGCGGTACTGCCGAACAGTACTGTATGATGATAAATAAAAGTAAAACAAAAATATTGGTATGCAAGGAAAGAAAAAATAGGGAAAGAGCGAATATAAAGATAAGAGACGAAAAATTAGACAGATGTCGAACGCTGCCGAACGCGGAGACCGATTGTACGTCTTTGTCGCTCATTCCGCGCTCTCGTTTGCACTTCAAGCCTTAAATGGAACGCCTCAGAGTGAGGTAACGCCGCATGAGTCATGTTTTTTCGTGCGTGCAGCCGGCTCCATCGAATTATAAGACGTTGTCACGTCAAAAAAGTTAGAAGCATTCGAAATGTGGTGTTACAGACGAATGATGAGGATACTGTGGATAGAAATGAAGAGGTATTAGAAAGAATAGGAGAACAGAAGACTCTATGGAAGTCGAGATAGGTTAGTAGGACACCTTCTCAGTCATGAAGATCTAGTCAGAGACATATTAGAGGCCGAAACGGAAGTTAGGAGGTGTAGCGATAGACCTAGATTAGACAACTGTTCGCAAATAGTTAAGGATGTGGGTTGTTCTAGTTTTAGGTAAATGCGAAGATTAGCTCAGGATAGGAAAGAGTAGAGGTGAGTGTCCAACCAGTCTGAGGACTGACGATTTTATGATGATGAAGAATGAATGGAAGTGCGTGTTGAACCAGTGATGATAATGATTACGGTGGAAGAACCAGCTTTTTAGAGATTTTTTTCTATTGAAAATCGTAACTTGATGATTTATCTGCATGAATCATAAAACTATATTAAAAAAAGCAAAGTTTCCCAGCAAGCCCGATGAAACCCACATAGATAAGTGGATAAATGAATGACATACGTTATGTGTGATGTATAAATGTATGCATGTGCGTTGAGAGGTAACATTGAAAGTTCACTTACCGCATTTTTCAAAATTAGTAGGAGCGGTCATGGACTGAAAATAGTTTTTGGCGCTTATCCGATATTTTCGTAGGCGATGCATCTTTTACACAAGTTTAAACGGACAACAATGCGTCTATTGTAAAGCGGTGATACGAAATTTTTGAACAACCCACGAAAATAGGTATTTCTTGTTGTGAGATAACCTGTACGAATCCCACGGTTTTGGAACAATCAATTGTGGCTTCTCGTCAAAATTGATTTCACTTTTTATTAAAAATTATTGACTATAGGAATGTGAATAAAACTGCAAAAGTAGTAAATACTCAGCTAGGCGTGTTTATTTTGTTTGAAGATGTTATTTTAGTTTGCACCTTATAAACAGATAGCCGAAAAATATGTTTATCAGAGAGCTTTTCACCATTTTTGCTCATAGTACTTCTTGAAACTATTAGGTATACATTATTGATTAGATTGATCTATAACAATTATTAATTAGTAGCATAAAAAAAAAGTATAGTAATATCAATTATAAATAGTTTATAAGAAGCAGTATCCAAATTTCTATACTCTAGGAGTCTCTGCTGGATCAATTCAGAACTGCCAAATTTTAACAAACGTTCAAATACGTATGAGTTATTCTACCAGGGCACCACAACGTTTTGACTGAAAAAAGAATTAATAACTGTGGCATTTTGGTTTTTAGTACATACTACACACCACAATAATAGAAAAACATTTTGGTTACAATTTATTCAAGGAGTATTAAATTATTGAACAGCAATTTACCAAAACCGACAGTTTGGAGCGCAATTTTAGAATTTATTTGTTCCCATCAAACACCATGGAATCAAGGGTAATTTCGACAAATCACTGACCAAACTGATGTTAGTCACTGCAAGGAAGTTGATTATCTACGTATAGATTGATATTTTCTGTATAAATTGATATTTTCTGCCAACTGTGGCAGCTTCTAGTTCGTGGTGGTTTGCGTGTCTACCTCTTCCATAGCATAAGCTGCATCAGTTTGGCAAGTAAATACATTAAGGCCTTGGATTCACGATTTGACTTGATTTTCAAGTTACTTGACTTGTCTTGACTTAAAATCAGATCAAATTTAAATCAACTAGTTACATTATACGTATTTGGAAAATTAACCAATAGTTCTCCAAAACCATTTGATGTTTTTCAAGACTACATGGTTTTTTCATCAAATTATGACAAAATTTTGCCATATTTATGTTTAAATTCATGGTATTTCAAAGTTTTTCAAATTAGTTACATAGGTGTTCAAGATTTTTCAATTTTTTGACTAGATTTATGGGTGAAATCACAGTCTGTCACAGTATTATCTGCCTCTTCAAACTTCGAATTAAGAATTTTGAAGAAATCTGTTACTTGAATTCAAAATGTGCGCAAATCACACAAAATGACTATGCATAAGTTTGCAGTTCGTGTTATTGATCGTAAGTAACTTATTGCACAAATTTTGTTGTATGTCTATGAGTTGTGCCTGAACAAAATCCAAAAGGATGGAATGAAGCTCCACATATTTTTCAATAACATAAGCGGTAAGTCTATGGTAGCCTATCATAATATCGAGACCGAGCGACATGGCCTCTAGGAATTCCTAGAGGTTGAGATCATTACTTGGTATACGGAAGGAAAGCGGTTCGATTTCGGGTCTGTCTGCCTTGATCCAAGTTCTTCTATGCTTTCCTTGGATCACTTAGGCGAATGGTAGGGCAGTAGTATTCCATTCTCTTTTGTCTTTCGCGGTCAGTAGGTGAACTGATGTTGACCTCACTCAGGTCTAAAGGTCGTCCTGCAGTCCGCATCCAGCATCGGAGATGGAAAGATCTCTGAAGAAGCTCGCCTTTCATGCTAGCGAAATGTTAGGAAGCAACTCCAACACACGACGGTCTTGAGACCCGAACCAAAACAGCATCAGTTCACCATTCACCTATTTCCACGACTCCTGAATCGTAGCTGAAAAGGGCCTTGCGTAGTCCGGAGAGACTGTCCGCTCACCGGCTTTACTAGGTGATAGGATGAAACACCTAAAAGTTTTTTGAAGTGAAACTTCTTTATGGACGGTAGAAAGGAAATTTACTAGGGCATAAAACCAAAAAGTGTACCATCACCTCGTCACGTCACGCGCCACGTGTGACCCCTGGTGGATATGTCCAAAAGAAGTCATTCTAACAGGCTTCAGAAGCTAACTTGTTAGTAGCAACCTATGCTGTACTGTAGCTATATGTATTGCATACGCGTTTGTGTTTGTTTGTTTTGATTTGTAATTCCCCTATGCAGTTTTGTATGATGCAAGCGTAAAAGTTTCTAACAGAACTAAACCAATATTCTGCATTCGTCCGCTCGAAAAGTTTTCTGGTGTTTAGTAATTAGTTAATGTAATAGAACAAAACAATTCGAAGTGGTCTGTATTCTGTCGAAACTGCCAGACGCGGATCGCGATTTCGATCTTTTTGGATCTCATCAGCGCGTCGCAGGCAGCTCCGACAGAACACAGACCAACGTTTACCTGCTGTCTTAACAGCGCGTTTTAGAAAATACTACAAATGGCGTGGTGAGCGCCATCTGTAGTACGATGCTACATTTGAGGATTAGATATGCTCCAACAAGGTCCATTTAAAAATATGGATATCTACTTGTTGAAACGAATCCCGGCGTAGCTCACCTCAACGTGATAGGCACGTTACCATAATCGAACAAAATAATTCGAAGTGGTCTGTATTCTATATTTATTATTTTCAGTTAATCTAATAGTTTAAACCAATTTTTTAAAAAAATACTAATAGAAAGAAACGTCAATCAACGAACTCTCTTTGCCAAACCAATTTTACTAATCTTCCTATTTATCTGTTTTACTTGATTGTTTAATCAGAAATAATTTATCTTTCAATTCAATGATTTTTCGAAGGGAAAAAAATAATTGGCTTTCTTAGGGCTCAACAAAAACAAATCCATGAGAATCATTTGCATATTTACGTATATATTCAACCGAGTTATGTACCCTTCTGCCTAAATTAATTCTTTTGTTAGGAATTTTCTTTATTGAAGTAAAAACGATTTAATTGGAAAATGAAGGCAAGCCGTAATTTGAATCGCGGTTGTACTGTACCGCAGAGAGTTTCCAAGACTCCCAAGACCCTAACTATTTGTACAAGTATGTAAATAGTAAATACCCTAACCAAAGAAAACAACTTTGAGATTGAGTTGTCAAGGTCGAAGTAATTTTCAGTTATCACGATGATAACTGACGAGGGGGAAAAGCGAAGAAACGAGCAATTTTCTTGACCTGGGAGAGTAAAGTATAATGCACTGTGATTTTAAATGGCGCTTTAACATTGAAACACAATGGGCATCATTCACCTTTGTATAATAGGGCAAATGAGAAGAACCCTCCTCTCGGCCGACTCCGACCTTCCACTTCAAGGACTCATTAGTTTAAATTATTAGTACCTGCTGTGTGATTAGATACGATTTGTTTTGACCGCAAAACAGTAGTCTAATCTGAATTTGAAGAGAACTTTTTTCAGGCATTCTGGCACAGTGTACTTAGTTTCAATTTCATAAACAATCAATTATACGTAAATCTTTTGAAATTAAAAATGGTTGGTTGGTAAACATAATGATCAAGGAAATTATGAAATAAAGGGTTAGGCAAATTTGTGTTGCTGAGAAAAATGACAAAGAAAGGCAAGAAACATCAAACTTCTCTTCTCTTTCTTCTAGTTTAACGTGACTAATATGAGGGTCCGTTTTTCACGAATGTTTGAAGGTGTTACTAATGAAAGTTAAATTAAGTTCTCTAAAAGTTATACAATGTGTTTATCATGAAAGGTCGACTTCGTTCGTTCATCCATTGTTGATGTATTATTGGCATTGTCGGCCATTATACCTTCCCAAACGTTACCGCTGCTAGCAGCCATTTTGATTCGTCTTCGTCAGCCATTATACATTTTAATTGTTACTAATCTAAGGCATAATGCCTTCTTATTTTATTTATGGTGTATTGTTGCTAATGTCGATCATACTTTTCAAAAGGTTGAAGATGTCTGCCATGATTGTTCTTCATTTTGTTGCGGTATGCAGCCATTACACCGTTCTGTTGTCGCTGCCATCGGCCATTACGCTTTTTTTTTTGAAGTAGCGTTGCTGCTGTTGATTACTATTCTTTTTTTTTTATTACGTGAATCAATTTGTTATTACACAAAGGTCGCTGACAGTAAATATTGAATTTATTATGACTTTTTCCTAGTATTCGTGAAATATGATTGTGGAAAAAGGAAAACTTTTAAAAATTTATCTTAGCTTTCTATTCTTCTTTTTATTATACCTCCATGATAACACACCATTTTCTATGTATATGTATGTACATATGTGATAACATCTACTACTGTCACAGCTTGAGAGTTTGTATAGCGTGGCCCATTATTCAAGTCATTCTGTACTTTTTTTCTAAGATTTATTTTATTAGAACACGAAAGATTTAGTCGGGGGAATCCCCTATGCCGAACTTCTTCTGACTTCTGATAACGAATCTCCACAAAAAAAAATGACTTATAACAAGCATTATCGTTTCATCTCTGCTTTTCAATCAGTAAGTATCCGCCCTACAATTTTTTTTTCATGAATAAGTAACGAAGCACTTGAAAATTATTTACCATCTGGTTCTTTATATTTTCTTTGCATTTCATGCGTATAACATGTGAATGAATATTGTGAAATTGCTAAATTGAAATGCCTATTCTATTATATTTACAAGTTCCTAATACTGAAAAATTATTTTCAAATTTTAATTTTCAAATTTGTAAAGGTTTATTTTTTCCCTTTTTACGCACAGAAGTTTGTCTAATCAAAATAAAAACAGAGAATGGATTATTTGAACTGTCGAAAGTAGTTTCATGATTTTTTTTAGTCGTATTACGTGTTCTATTCTGCGATAATAAAAATATTAAAAGCTTTTTACAGCAGCAAATACGTTACTGTGGCCATTACCCTACTTTACGATCGGCGGAGTTAAAGTTCGCTCCCTAGAAGCGATAACAATCACGTGAGGGTGGTAAGCGGCTAAGGGTAGTACGATAGCGGTACCATTTGTCTTGCGTTTACCTTGCGAAATGTTTCGGCACCTTGAGGAGTTTTGTTTGTCCGCATTAAGCTCTCTACGAGCGCGTCAATTTAGATTAAGATTGCGGACCAGTCGCGGATGTCCGTTACTTCAAATGAAAAATGCTCTTTTTAAACGACTTCAAACGTTCCTAATAATGATGTTTTTCGAAATAAATTGTCCCAGAGGGGTCGGTCATGTGTTTGTAGATTTAAAAACCGTAGAACATGCAACTTAAAATTATTTTTCGAAACTGAATATGTAAATTTATTCAGTTTTCCATGACGAGATTCATAGGAAGCTTTATGAATAGTTTTATAAGTTGGAAAATAGCCAAGTACCTGTGCATGTACCTCGCAATTAAGGGAGAAGGTGTGGGAAATGGAGGAGGCCCTGTAAAAGTTTCTTTCAGTCTGTTCATTCTTTGGCAACGTTTCTTCATTTTTGAAGAGATTTTTTTCTAAGAAGTTACTGTTAAACTTATTTTAACAATGAAGAATTTTTGTGTGAATTACTTTTTACCACTGCAGATAACCTCAAATTAATGAGGGTCTTCATGAAACTTTTTAAATTAAATACGCTGGTACAGGTCTGACGAAGGAAGCTGGCGAGCAGTCGTGCAGGTACTTGCCCATTTATGACCTATTTGGGTAAGTCACTTGGAACCGATACACAAATAAGCTTTCAGTGAGCGTAAATTATAGTATTAATACAGATAGGACAGTAGCATACTAGAAAAATAATGTAAAAACATGACTTATCAAAAAGAAAAAAATAACCTATTGCTTTTGTTTTATAGTTAGTTTTCACATTCACTCTCATCATGGGAATCTCTATCACTGTCACCAACATCAACAATTAGTTCTTCTGTTTGTCTGTCTGTTACTTGCTCACTGATCCCTATTTTTAAATATTTAATCTATGCCCCTGATAGGAATACTGAAGAATGAGGGCTGCAATCTTGATACTAAAACTGCTTACTTTTGCCACCGCGCATCCACGCCATTTTAAAATTTTCGCCAGCTTCCAGCGTCAGGCCTGTAGGTGCCTACATACATGCTACAAAACAAATAAAAATTTATTCTATTGTATCATTCTTGTTTTTAAAGTTTGTTCAATTATAAATTCAAGAAATATCTAAATATTTTTCCCAGATTAGATCACTTTATTCAGAAACATCAACAAAAGCAGAAACCTGCTTTGAATTATTTTAAGATTACTAAAGAAGCAAAGTATCTTGTACATGTAAAGTGCATTAGCTATGATTTAGAATTACAAGAGACTTTGCTTTTTGTTTGTTCGCTGATAAATGGATAAATTATGACAAATTGCAAAGTTAGGCATTCAAATATTAATCGTGGGGACCAGCAAGTTGGTTGGAGTTGTTGGAGCAAGTTCTATAAAAACAGAATTTTGTTCTCATAAATATTAAACTGACAAAAACTTCCAACTAATGTTAAACCGACTGTTCTTTTTAGTATGAGTTGGTGATTGTTTTAAAGAATCCCTTTGAATTATTTATTTAAAAAAAAGTGGGCCACACTGTCACAAACTTGCAAGTTTCTTATACCATTTAAAATCGATAGGTTTTATAGTTAAGCAATTATTAAAACAGCAGTAACGAATATTTATTACCTAATAACTATTCCTGATGATATAAAGTTGAGTATCATGAGCTATCGGAAATCTATTAAACAATTGCTGTTTTGATCATACCTAGAAAATCAATTTTAAAACGTATCTTTAATAATTGCACTTATATAGAGCAGTATAATTAGCAAGTATATTGCATCGAATCTTTTGGAAAGTTCTAACTAATCATAATTATTAGAAAACGAAGAATTGCTTTAATATAGACAAATAACTGTTTTTCATTCAAGTTTCTAAGTTTAGTGACGTCTCCAACGCTATTTAATATCTAATAATCCTTTAGTCGATAATCTATTTGTTACGTACAAGCGTACATGTGATAATCCATGCATTGATTCTTGACGGCTCTTGAATATTCCCGCTGGTAAGGACTGGTCGGTGATCGTACCTTGAGTGACACATATTTGCCCACATAACAACAGAACTTCCGGAATTCTCCAGAATTCGATAATAATATAGAAATGCTTCTGAATGACAGCCGTAGTATATGGGCGGCTTATCAGTAATATAAATACAGTGACGAATAAATAACCATTAATAATACAGTGTAATTTACGTAAATAGGAAGTAGTTTAAGTGTAAATAAATTAGTGTGATATAAATAGCCGTTAAATAAATAAAATAACTACTAAAAAATTCGTTACATCTTTAACTTTTGATTCACGAAATGTCCCGTAAATATTTTATTACTTAATTATATTTTCTAAGAAGATTTCAACAAATTAATCATGAAAATTCGTTCATTCGTTATAGCGTCCCCTGTATACGTTTTACTGCAACTATGCATAACTACTTCGTAATGGAGTCGAATGTCCTTTCGTCTAGTTACTGCATGCGCAAACAAAAACAAACGGCTGTCACAACAAAGTTGTTGCCATAGGATACTAGAGAGAACATATCGCGCGTCCTTTTCATGTGTCAGTAATAATCCCGAATGCAGCAAACCAAATGAGCCGTGAAATGAGTTGGACAGGGGCCATTTAGACGACAGCTGCTTCACGGATAGTCCGTGCCAGGACACCCTTGTCATCAGGTATTAATTATATTTTCGACGACGGCGACGACGACGACGACGACGCTTGGCTGTCCTGAGTCCTTACATATTATTTTGCGACGCGACGGATCAAGTCGTCGACGACAGAAGGAGAGAAACAAACGGTAGGCTTCGGCGGTAACTTTGATCCTTTGCGACACGTGCTATATCGGGGTCCCCCTTAACGCCTTACAGATGTCACCTACAACCTGGTGGGTCGGCGTGCTCGTCGAGGAAAATGATACCCGTACCACCATGGGTGAAACATATCGTGAAACGTGACGTTTGAAGAAAATGTACAAGATAAACAATCGCTCGCGAATTCTACCGGCGTTACCTTCGATATACCGGAGAGATTGCTAGAAAAATCTCTAACAGAATACTCAAACATGTAATATCAAAAATTTAAAAATATTTAACTTGTAAATACAAACTTTAAAAAGTAATTAGTTTACTATTGGTTAAAGTAATTGCTGAGATACATTTAATTGTATCTTAGTGGAACAAAACCAGGTGTTACCTCAGCTTTCAGATGAATTCACTAATGATTCCTTTAGGTTCTTTAGAAAATTCTTTTTCCCATATCAGTTACATTCGTTTTCAAATATACAATTTATTTACATTTCAATGTCCACTTGTGGGCACCATGAGTGGTCGGGCCGGTGTAAAGTTCTTATTTAGGGGTAAAAAAAAATTGCAAGCAAACCAGACAAAGTTGCAATCCGGAACCGGCCCTGGCCGTGAATAGACAACGTACAAAGAAATTGCGATAACAATAATGTTTAAATGCCAATTACGATAACAATTAGTTAAATAACTACTTTGTTCATCGCTGATTGTATGCATTATTTTATACCGACCTATGACACTGACACATTGACCTGCTTCTGGTGACTTCAACTGTCTACATACATACGTAATACGAGCCTACAATGTTAAAAGAACAAAGAATTACTCTAGACTGGCTGTAAACATAATCAAACATCGTCAATCACACTTATCTATAGTAATTTACAAAAATACAAAAGAAATACAACTGATTGAATCCGGCTTTGCAATGTTGTATTTCCTTTCCTGATCCAACCAGGGTCGGACTGTTCCGTGCATGTACTTTCAAATACATTCTTTTCGAAAACGGTGGACATTCGGACCACTAAGTAAATATACGAGGGTGGATTGATAAGTTTCCGGCCTAACCAAGAGATGACGCCACTAGGCCTACCTTGAGGTGACATTCTATAGTACCATCCTTGGATAGCTTGTAGCTATAGTTTCAGCCCGATCTCCTTGCTAGTGTAGGTTTGACAGCACGCTGAACAAGACGCCTCTGTGGTTTTCGTAAAAATGGAAAAGCAGGAAAATCGTGCTGTCATCAAATACTTTTATTTGAAGGGGTTAACGCCGAAGGAAATTAAAAAAGAGATGGACTCAACACTGGGGACATCCTCCCCGTCATATTCAACCGTTAAGCAGTGGGTTTCCGAGTTTAAAAAGGGTCGTGTGAGCACCTCTGATGGGCCTCGCTCAGGACGCCCCGTTGAGGTCACAACTCCAGATATGATCGAAAAAATTCATCAAATAGTGCTGGGAGACCGCAGATTGAAAGTGCGTGAGATAGCTGAGACCTGTAAGATGTCATATGAACGTGTGCAACATATTTTGCACCAACATTTGCATATGGAAAAGCTCTGTGCAAGATGGGTGCCGCGTTTGCTAACAGTCGACCAAAAATTGATTCGAAAAAACATTTCTACCGCAAATTTGTCATTGTATAAGCGTAATCCAAGCGAATTTTTGCGTCGATTCGTAACCGTTGACGAAACGTGGGTCCACCACTACACTCCTGAAACCAAAGAACAGTCTAAACAGTGGATTGGACCAGGGGAACCAACTCCAAAGAAGGCAAAAACAATTTTTTCGGCGAACAAGGTTATGGCTACTGTTTTTTGGGATGCAAGAGGTATTATATACATTGATTACCTTGCAAAGGGTAATACTATCACTGGTCAATACTACGCAGACTTATTGCAACGTTTGAGCCACGAGGTGAAAATTAAACGACCTCATCTGGCGAAGAAAAAAATCTTGTTTCATCACGATAACGCACCAGCGCACACGTCAATCGTTGCGACGGCTAAAATCAACGATCTAAAGTTTGAATTGATGCCGCACCCTCCTTACTCTCCAGACCTAGCCCCGAGTGACTATTTTCTGTTCCCTAATCTCAAAAAATGGCTTGGCGGTAAGAGATTTGCGGACAATGAAGAAGTAATCGAAGCTGTAAATGGTTATTTTGAGGAGCTTGACGAATCAGTCTATAGAGATGGCATTAATAGACTGGAACACCGCTATGAGAAATGTATCAGCCTTGGAGGAGATTATGTTGAGAAATAAAAAAAAAAAATTTTTAAAAACCTTGTTTTTCTTGGTCAGGCCGGAAACTTATCAATCCACCCTCGTATATAAACATAATTTTCTTGTTCTATAGTTCCCTATCACCTCCTGCAAGCTTGTGTAATGAGAGCTATCCATCCAATGTGCTCCTGAATTTATTTATTATTATGCATTATTGAATAAAAAAAAGACATGCAAAGTTTGTCGTTGTGCAAGTAGATTTTGATAGTTTGTAAGATTTATCGTTTATGGCATCGGCGTAGCGAAGGCAATTACGATAAAAGCAATCGAAATATTAGTAGTTTGTGATACATTTCCTTCGTACTTTTACAACGTAGATACATTTGCGACTTGCACTGCTGTTTTATTACGTGAAATTTAAATAAAATGGAAATATTCACCTACATTTTTATTGCATCGTTATCGCAATTAGGCAGAAGCTTGATTACAAACTGAATTTTCTTAAAATAATCTAGACACATTTTAGCAAGAAAAAAGGCATTTAAATGTTTTAAATTTGCTAAATATTCGATTACACGTGATGGCTGATTAAGTATTTTAGAAAACTGTAATATTTAAGAAAATAATTGACGAAAGTTTTGCTGACTCAGTTAATTAATTAAAGTATCTAGTTACGTAACACACGCGCTTGAATTAATGAACCGTATAACTACGCATTATACATACGAATATTTCATGCATCGTAATTAATTTACATTACCTATATTGTAAAACACTAGAAAATTAATTATCTACCAGTAAAATTGATTAAATACATATTAAAAAAGTGCAAATAATGCGTGATTCAAATGTAAAATTTCGGAAGCTAAATCTGCTATGCTAGTGAGAACCAAGATTGACCCAAGGTTTTCCAATATTGGTATGACATATCTCTGGTTTGTCATTTCGGTTCAAGCCTGGTTGAAAAACTTCAATATACTTGGTATTCAATATAACTATTATGTATATGCATAACCTCGGTATACTTGGGTCGATATATTGATTGTCCAATACTTTGTTACCCAATATTGGACATAGCTTGGCGATACGTTAATGCACCAAATCCTGGCAGTGTAAGATTGACCGACATTGGTCTAGTATTGGCGAACCTATATGCTTGACTGCTCATCTTGGAAAACGTCAATATACCGAACCTTGGCACTGGAACATTGACCAAACGATGATCCAGTATTGACGACCTATATTTGGCTTCCATCTACTGACAAGTACTGGACTAAATTTGGCCAAACATTAGTATGCTGAACCTTGATACTTGAAGTTTGGCCGAATATTGATTTAGTATTGAGAAACCTATACTTAGCTACCAACTACTGAACCTTAGCATTTAAAGGTTGGTCTAACGTTGGTCTAGTATTGACAAAATTATACTTGGCTGTCAAGCACCGGACCAAATTTGGCCGAATGTCAATGTACTGAACCTTGACTCTTGAAGATTGACCGAACGTTGGTCTAGTTTTGACAAACTTATATTGGCTGTCAAGTACCGGACTAGATTTGGCCAAACATTAGTGTGCTGAACCTTGATACTTGAAGATTGACCGAACATTGGTTTAGTATTGGGAAACCTATACTTAGCTACTAAGTACTAGACCAAACTTGACCAAACATTAATGTACTGAACCTTGACTTGAAGATTGGACAAACATTGGTTTAGTATTGAGAAATCTACACTTGGCTGACAAGTACTAAACCAAACTTTACCAAACGTTAATACACCGAACCTTGGCATTTGAAGATTGGCTGAAAGTTGGTCTAGTATTGACAAACTTTTATTTGGCTGTGAAGTACTGGACCAAATTTGCCCAAACGTCAGTGTGCTGAACCTTGATATTTGAAGATTGACCAAACATTTCTTTAGTACTGAGAAACCTTTACTTAGCTACCAAGTACTAGACCAAACTTGACCAAAACGTTAATGTATTGAACCTTGGCATTTGAAGATTAATAAAACATTGGTTTAGTATTGACAAACTTATACTTGGTTGTCAAGTACTGGACCAAGTTTGATCAAACGTCAGGGTACTGAACCTTCACACTTGAAGCTTGGCCAAACATTGGTTTAGTTTTGAGAAACCTATAATTGGCTACCAAATACTGGATCAAACTTGGCTAAAAGTTAATATACCGAACTTTGACACTTAATGATTGCCTGCACATTGGTTAATGTACCGAACCTTTGTACTTGAAGATTGGTCAATCATTGATCCAATATTGGCAAACAATGTTTCTGGTCCAGACTTGGCCCTGTGGTCAACTTTGGTATTTCCTACATGGGATGTTTTAGTAATGAGAAAATTGTGTTTTGTAACAATACAATGCTAGTAAAGGCGGAGGGATCTACCCAAAATAAAATGTTTGACAAATGTCTACAAGACGAAAAAGTTTGGAGATTGTTTTAAATTATAGCCTCACTTTTGCTATTTTGTTGCGGAACGTTAGAAAATTCATTCATCCTCAAAAATTTTTGCATAAACAAAAGACGAATTGTTTTCATTACATCTACAGTTTATTTTTTGTCGTATGTTCAATCACGCCACCTTTTTTTACGATTCTTTGCAATTTTGTTTTGACACACTTGCAATTTCAGAATGACCTTAAAAGAAATCCACACGAATTTGCTCTTTCGTTTCTGTGTGAATCGAGTAAACGCTGATTATACAATATTGTTGCTGCCACAGTCGAATGCACAAAAAAAAGTATTTACCTACGTGTGTGTGTAAATTGTAATAGATATTACTTATGCATACATTCGGTCATCTCACAACGAAACAGGCGAAAAATAAATTTTGCTTTTCTTTTCTCCCGCTTGGCTCACGTTCTCGTTCTGTTTTATAAAAGTAATGGTCCGTTTTCATATAAAAGTCGGATTAGATGTTTTACGCACTCCTTGTACGCCGGCCAAACGATAATTTCCAACAAAAAGTTGCACATAAAGTCCATATTAACTATCAATTTTTTATTTGAAGTTTTTATTAGGAATTTCTTAAATAAACTAAAGTCCAAAAGAGACTTTCTTTGATATACTTTATGAACCAAGACTTTCCTAAGAAATAATTCTGAATTTCGACTAAATACTTTTCAATAACTAAACGCTTTAATAAATGGATAAAAGAAGGATAAACACAAATCCAATGATACTTTACCAAGATTTTAAGTCTAAAAATCTTTGTAGTTTATTATCATCATCATAAGGTCGTAGAGTCCTAAGACTGGTTGGACACGACCTCCACTCTTTTCTATCCTGAGCTAAACTTCGCATTTCCCTGAAACTAGAACAGCTCACATCCTTAACTATTTGCGAACAGAAATCTAATATAGGTCTACCTCTACCTCTCCTAACTCCTGTTTCTGCCTCTAATATATGTCTCTGACTAGACCTTCATTCCTAAGAAGGTGTCCTACCAACCTATCTCGACTATTTTTTATTGACTTCCATAGACTCCTCTGTTCTCCTATTCTTTCCAATACCTCTTCATTTTTAACCTTTTCTACCCACGATATCCTCATCATCCGCCTATAACACCACATTTCGAACGCTTCTAACCTTTTCTTTTCCGCCGCGCCCATTGTCCATGTTTCGCACCCGTACAATGCCGTGCTCCAAACATACACATTTAGCAACCTTTTTCGAATTTCTAAATTAACCGTTCGCGAGTGTAGAAGTGACTTCTTTTTATTAAAGGCGACACGACCCTGCGCTATCCTCTGCTTTATATCCCTACTACCCCTTTCATCCTGACTTATCTGACTTCCTAGGTATCTAAAATCAGCCACTTCTTCTAATTTTTCGTCTCCTATCTTTATGTTCGCTCTTTCCCTACTTTTTCTTCCCTTGCATACCAGTATTTTAGTTTTACTTTTATTTATTTTCATACAGTACTGATCTGTCAGTACGCTTCCATTTTATTTAAAGCTATCTCTAGGTCCTCCTTGCTAGAATCTAATACTGCTATATCATCTGCAAATCTAAGCATACTAATCTTTTGCCTTGTAGTTTATATTGGTAAATTTTTGCTCGGAAGTACTATTCATTAAATGAATTTTGCCAGTTTTTTTAACACGATGCCGATGATGTAAAATAGTTACTCAAATCGTAAAAGATTGTTGAACGGAATGTGAAAACTTTCTGAGTAACTCCGGTATATTTTGTCATCGCGATCTTTATTTAAAGATTTTATTCATCACCTGATCGAATGTGCCAGACGATTTACGATGAAACGGGCAACGTTTGTGTGTCTGTGTGCAAGTTCCTTGCCGTTTTGCCAAATAAACTTCGAATAAATTACCAAAATTATGTATCTAGTAGTCGTCGCACTGTGTTATACATGTTGCGCAGCTCTCTCACTATGCCGATGGTCAGTTCCTAGAAACAAACGAAACGTCTAATTTTGGGGCCAAGTTCTAGCAAAAGCACGCAAACGTGCATTTACAGGAATTGACACTAAAAAAAGGGATAACAATCAGAACAAAGAAAATCAATCGTATAGATTTATGTTTGGAAGGAAATCCGGTGCCTGAATGACTTGTATGAATTAGTTTAAGAAAAAAAACAATTTTAAAGAAAGAAAAGAGATTTTGGGCTTAGTAATGTTTAAAGAAGTATTTGCCATACGTACATATCGAAACGTACATTAATTAACAATTTCTATAATAATTAAGAAGTAGTATTGCGTTGAAAAGATACTGCTGTGGTAAGTTCTTTTGGTTTAATTAACCACCATACTTAATAAAGCCAAGAAATTTAGATGGTACCATACACTGGGAACGAGTACCATTTAATGGCACTATAGTGAATTACAAACTATTACAGATTAGCTTACCGATAGCTGCTAAAAGGTATCGATTGAAATCAATCAAATTCCTCAAATGTAAAACATTTTCTTCGTTAATTAAACTAAATTGATCGTGAACTATTTGTTATGGCAATAGATGTAGCTGATTTAGCAATTGATCTTATCATCTTGATTACGTAATTGATCTGAATAATCATTATCAGGTATTCTTGATATTCATATGGTAAAAACTGCACAATTCAATCTTTTTAAACGTATTCCTTGAACATAAAGTAATAAAAAATTTTGTATTAATTGCAGAAATAAAAATATAGAAGACATAATGTCCTAGTAAGCTAGTGTGTAATTATCATGAAAACAAAAAGTAAGTAGATGTTTTAAATGTTTAAATGAATTAAATATTTAATGATTTTCAAATTGTTGCTATAGAAATGGAGTAAAAATATTTGTCGACTACATTGCTGGCCTAATCGATGTATTGGGTTAGGTTGGCTTCAGTCAAGTCACCGCCGACTGAGGGACGATAAAATGGGGAAATCAATAACAAGCGGCTTGTATAACAACTCCGTAGTCTTCCCATCATATTCCCCACGGTCTCTTTACCGAATTTATAAGACGGTTTCGTGATACTTGCGATATAAATTTAAATCAACCAGTGCGCACACAAAACGTCTCAATGTCAGACGAAGGCAAACATTTCAAATTAAATTACTACAGCAGAACGAAAATTGAATTACTCATTTCAGTAATGGAAAAAATATTGTTCACAGAAAACCTTTCAAGACTTATAAAACCTAGAATATTCAATACATTTATGTCAACATTTTTACAAAATCCTTCCCTCTGCACAATTTTAATTTCCATAAAACGGAAACATATTTGCCCTTTTCCATTTTACTTAAAGCTATCTCGAACTCCTCCTTGTTAGATGCTCATCCTGCTATATCATCTGCAAATCTAAGCATACTAATCTTTTGCCCCTCTATATCTATCCCAAGAGTTGTACTGTCTTTAATGATGTTGATCGCGTCTTCGATGTATAAATTAAAAAGTAGAGCTGACAGTGTGCATTCCGGTCTGACTCTCTTCCTAATATTTATTTCTCTACGTTGCAGTCCCAGCTCTATAACTGCCGATTGGAAGAAGTGGTTGATTTTATGTATTAAGAAGTTAGATAAGTAAGGACGGAAAGAGTAGTTGGGATAGGGTTGAATCGCCTTCAATAAAAAAAAGTCACTTCTATGCTCGCGAACAATTAATTTAGAAATTCGAAAAAGATTGTATGTTTGGAGCGCGGAGCGAAACATGAACTGTGGACACGGTGGAAAGGAAAAGGTTAGAAGCGTTCGAAATGTGGTGTTACAGGCGAATGATGAAGATACCATAGATAGAGAAGGTTAGGAATGAAGAGGTATTAGAAAGAGTAGGAGAACAGAGGACTCTATGGAAATCAATAAGAAATAGGCGAGATAGGTTGGTAGAACACCTTCTCAGGCATGAATTTTAATCAGAGACGTACCATTGGCAGAAACGGGAGTTAGGAGGGGTAGAGCTAGACCTAGATTAGATTACTGTTCACAAATCGTGTGTTGTTCTAGTTTTAGGGAAATGCGAAGTTTAGCTCAGGATAGGAAAGAGTTGAGGTGCGTGTCCAACCTGTCTTAGGACTGACGACCTTATGGTGATGAAAACGGAAACATATCTTTTGACTGCATTTCCAGAAATATATATCTTCAAAACAATATATTAAAAATTGAAATATTTAGTGCTAAATTTTCGAATTTCAAATATAGTTGCTCAACCGATTTATCTCCAGGAAGAATGGGGAAGAGCAGCTGTATATAACTTAAGAAGGGGATGAAGGATTAAAGGATTGTTAAATTGTCATTTTCAGTGCCTGCAGCACGAGCGTGCATGGGGGAATCGGGGCCCATAAATCCTCTTTTTATTAAATCGTGTTCGACGATAAGCCGATACTGAACAGGCAAATAGAAAAGGCAAAACAAAATCGAAGAGCACGTAAAAGAAAGAAGACCGAGCAATTTTTCAGAGCTGGGGCTCAAGTGAAATTTTTTTTTACCGGAGACTATTTGGTCAGTTTGAAGGTTTGGGAGACTTGTTACATATTGATAAAAATACAATTCTTTCATTTCTAGAAAAAACAACAAAAGCTTAGTATTTAATATTTTAATCATTATAAGCTGCAATTAATTATTAATTAAGCATTATATTTTACATAAATAAAGACCGTAAGTAATGCGTAAAACGATTAGTGTGATTAGGAAAACGTCAGTTGAACAGGAATTCCACCATGCTTCCACCCGAGCACGTTCTCGACGACGATAATTAGGTCAACAGAATTTAGACGTTTTGAAATCGCAAAACGTGTTGCAGCTGTCCTTTTTTGATATCTCCAGTGAGGGTAGTGTAAACCCTGGTTTGTATCATAGAGGAGCGTATGCTAGCTGTGTACCTAATATATGAGAATTTTTGAGCGTTTTTTCACAAAAATTATGAATTGTTTGGTATTGGTCGTATCTCCGCTTTTAAAGTATATTTTTGCGACAAACCAAACCTAACAATAGTTCTGTGCATTCATTCGTTTTCTTTCAAATGTCAACAATAAGTAACTAATATGGTTTACAGTTGTGCCGGAAAGTTCATTATTGCACAATTAAATAAAAATAATATTCTATTGAGAGAAGCTTTTGAAATTCCAAATTTAATTGGTAAAAATAAAGCACTGTGAATTCGTTTGCAATTTCAAAAAATGCCTTGATTAGTGTTTCATTCATATCATAATTGCCAGTTCAGCAGCTGCTTGGACACGCGTCTCCACTTCTTCCAATCCTGAAACACTCTTCTCATTTCCCAAAAACTAGAACATCTAATATATACATATGTCTGTGATGAGGTCTTTCATGACATAAAAAGTCGTATCGCATCTCTCCTCTTCCTTATTGACTTCCGCAGCGCCTTCTGTTCTCCTGTCATTTCCAATACCTCCTCATTTTTAACCCTTTCTATCCATCATCCTCCTGAAACACCACCACACCCAGCCGTGCTCCAAACATATTTTCAAATCTCCAGTTTTTCGAACCTCGATTACCTAACTGTTTGCCAGCACAGAAGTGTTTTATTTTATTAAAAGGCGACTCAAGTATGAACTCATCACATCATCATCATAAGGTTGCAGTTGAACACGTACCTCCACTTTTTCCTATCCTGAGCAATCTTCGCATTTCCCTAAAACTAGAACATCCCACATCCTTAACTATTTGTGAACAGTAATCTGATCGAGGTCTATCTCTACTCATCTTAGCTACTATATACAAATCTATCTCTTCTATTTCTTCCGTCTGCCTTGGTCCAAGCTTTCCTGTGGTTTCCTTGGATCACTTAGGCAAATGCTGAGGCAGTAATATTGCACAGATAATCTTTCATTCTCTTCTGTCTTTATTTCGTCCGTCTCATCTTTCTCACCCGAACCACACCACCTACCCATTCCCACTATTCCTGAAAGGAAGCTGAAGAGGGCCTTCCGCTTTACCTTCCGGCGTAGTCTGGAGGGACTGTCCGCCCACCAGCATTAGTGACTAGTGGGAATAATACACCCAAACGTTTTTTTTTTCTATTTCTTATTCTTCTTCGTCTCTGTTCCCCTACTCCTTCAAATTCCTCCTCATTTCTAACCTTCTCTATCCACGATATCCTCATCATTCGCCTGTAACCACATTTCAAACGTTTCTTACCGTTTCGTTTTTGCTGCCCTCACCGTACACGTTGTGCCCCCGTACAGCGTCGTGCTCTATATATAACCTTTAAAAATATTTGTCGAATTTTCACAATTAACCTTTCGTGAGCATAGAAGTAACTTCTTTTTGTTATAATCGATTCTTCATTTAATGTCTACTACTGCGATTTCCATTCTGATATATCTGATATCGAAAATCAGCAACTTCTTTCAGTTTTTGCCTATAATTTTTCTATTAGCATTAACGCTATACCTTCATCACCCTTACCTAACAATATTTTTTATTTGTTTTCATTCCACCCTTTTCTGTCAATACATGCTCCAGTCCAGTTTATTAATGCCATTAAAATTTTAATCCTCAAAGCGACTGGAAATTAAAAGGTAGAACCCGGTTTCATTCTGTGTATCATTGTATTTAATGATTTTCAAATTGTTGCTATAGAAATGGAGTAAAAATATTTGTCGACTACATTGCTGGCCTAATCGATGTATTGGGTTAGGTTGGCTTCAGTCAAGTCACCGCCGACTGAGGGACGATAAAATGGNATAATATGTAAACATTACAAGATTAGTGTGTTCGAAATGTTCTTTCTGTGTATCATTGTATTTAATGATTTTCATGTTTATTGAATATTTCTATTCGAGTCTGTCAAGAAATCAATACCTAACTAAATTACAGTACACGAATTGCATAGACGACATAACCACAGTACAGAAATGACACGATGACATTCGTTAAACTAGCCCCAAAACCACCCCTTTCATTTCCTACATTCATCGTTATTATGTACGTATTATATTAAGCTAATGGGTAAGCATCACTTGCATTTTAATTTCCTTAAAGGCGCCTGACCCTTCCCGATAAAGTTCGCGATACTTCTTTTATAAGAATACCGTCCATGGTTTGCGTGACCCCTTAAAAACTTTGACGAACACATAAAGTCTGATTGGATTTTCCCATCTTCAGCATTTTACAAAAACTATAATATTTCACATCCTTAATTATTTGCAAAAACTAATAGTCTGCTAAGGCACTTTTATGTTAGCGAACGGTTAATTTAGAAATTCGAAAAAGGTTGTTCAAGGTGTATGTTTGAAGAACGGCGCTGTACGGGTGCGAAACATGAACAGTGGGCCCGGCGGAAAAGAAAAGGTTAGAAGCGTTCGAAATGTGGTGTTATAGGCGGATGATGAGGATACCAAAGATAGAAAAAGTTAGAAATGAAGAGGTATTAGAAAGAATAGGAGAACAGATGACTCTATGGAAGTCAATAAAAAAGAGGCGAGATAGGTTGATAGGACACCTTCTCAGGCATGAAGGTCTAGTCAGAGACATATTAGAGGCAGAAACAGGAGTTAGGAGGGGTAGAGGTAGACCTAGATTAGATTACTGTTCACAAATAGTGAAGGATATGGGTTGTTCTAGTTTTAGGGAAATGCGAAGATTAGCTCAGGATAGGAAAGAGTAGAGATGGGTTCCCAACCAGTCTTAGGACTGACGACCTTATAATGATTAATAGTCTGCTCTGGGTCTTCATTTGCTACTCTCTACTCTTACTTCTGTTTCTATTCTATAAAAATAAACCTAAACTAACTGTTTTTAGTATAACCTACCTAATAGTAATCTTACAGAGTCTCTATTAAACAAGTTCTACAAAGTTTGCAAAAAAAAAGATGTGACTAGTCCAAAGACCTTACAGAGCGCGGTCTTCATTAAAGTATAATTGAGATAAATGTGGATCCATTAATTCCTGCAGGATTGTTGTATAACATGAAAAGGCATCGTAAAAATGAACATTGTAAAGTATCCGATGTCGATGTTGTTCAAAGAATGAACCATCTAAATATAGCGTGTTGTTATTTAACCGTCTAGTCCGTTATAATGAGAGCCCTTTACGTAACGGGGAATTCGCACACGAAACTCCTGAGGTTGAAGTCCCAAGGGCAAACCGCCAAGGTATATCCCACCCTTCATTCAAATGAAGCAAACCCTGCGTTCGTTGATAAATTTTTCGCTTCTTTGAGCACACGGAAAACAGAAGCGGTTTGAGCTAAACGTTGCCGAGCAGTTACAGACCAAAGACATAATTAGTCATACCTTTTTTTCATTTATTTTCCAAAGAACATTTGTAATGTATATTAACTAATTGTACTTATTCCGATTGTAAATGGTTTATTTTAGTCTTTTTAAATTGGTAAAGAATTGGCTTTCGTTTTCGAAATAATTGTAGCATTTCATAGCATGTGTTTGACGAGGCCTTACAAAGGTCTACTCCTAAATACTACAATTAGTTGTAAATAGGTATCTGTAGATGGCGACTTACTGCCATTCACATGATATACCTATAACGTAATAATCTTGTTTGCATGGATGAACGTCTGTTTTGTTACCGAGCGGCATGACCTAGAGGTTTAGACCATTGCCTAGCATTCGGGAGGACGCCGGTTCGATTCCGGGTCCGTCTGCCTTGGTCCAAGTTTTTCTGTGGTTTCCTTGGATCAC
>NW_020438979.1:440648-476971 GCF_000699045.2 Agrilus planipennis | reverse complement strand
AGGCATGAAGGTCTAGTCAGAGACATATTAGAGGCAGAAACAGGAGTTAGGAGGGGTAGAGGTAGACCTAGATTAGATTACTGTTCACAAATAGTGAAGGATATGGGTTGTTCTAGTTTTAGGGAAATGCGAAGATTAGCTCAGGATAGGAAAGAGTAGAGATGGGTTCCCAACCAGTCTTAGGACTGACGACCTTATAATGATTAATAGTCTGCTCTGGGTCTTCATTTGCTACTCTCTACTCTTACTTCTGTTTCTATTCTATAAAAATAAACCTAAACTAACTGTTTTTAGTATAACCTACCTAATAGTAATCTTACAGAGTCTCTATTAAACAAGTTCTACAAAGTTTGCAAAAAAAAAGATGTGACTAGTCCAAAGACCTTACAGAGCGCGGTCTTCATTAAAGTATAATTGAGATAAATGTGGATCCATTAATTCCTGCAGGATTGTTGTATAACATGAAAAGGCATCGTAAAAATGAACATTGTAAAGTATCCGATGTCGATGTTGTTCAAAGAATGAACCATCTAAATATAGCGTGTTGTTATTTAACCGTCTAGTCCGTTATAATGAGAGCCCTTTACGTAACGGGGAATTCGCACACGAAACTCCTGAGGTTGAAGTCCCAAGGGCAAACCGCCAAGGTATATCCCACCCTTCATTCAAATGAAGCAAACCCTGCGTTCGTTGATAAATTTTTCGCTTCTTTGAGCACACGGAAAACAGAAGCGGTTTGAGCTAAACGTTGCCGAGCAGTTACAGACCAAAGACATAATTAGTCATACCTTTTTTTCATTTATTTTCCAAAGAACATTTGTAATGTATATTAACTAATTGTACTTATTCCGATTGTAAATGGTTTATTTTAGTCTTTTTAAATTGGTAAAGAATTGGCTTTCGTTTTCGAAATAATTGTAGCATTTCATAGCATGTGTTTGACGAGGCCTTACAAAGGTCTACTCCTAAATACTACAATTAGTTGTAAATAGGTATCTGTAGATGGCGACTTACTGCCATTCACATGATATACCTATAACGTAATAATCTTGTTTGCATGGATGAACGTCTGTTTTGTTACCGAGCGGCATGACCTAGAGGTTTAGACCATTGCCTAGCATTCGGGAGGACGCCGGTTCGATTCCGGGTCCGTCTGCCTTGGTCCAAGTTTTTCTGTGGTTTCCTTGAATCACTTAGGCAAATGCTGGGGCAGTAATATTCCACAGATAATCTTTCATTATCTTCTGCCTTCATTTCGTCCGTCTCATCTTTCTCACCCGAACCCCACCACCCACCCATTCCCACGATTCCTGAAAGGAGGCTGAAGAGGGCCTTCCGCCCTACCTTCCGGCATAGTCCGGAGGGACTGCCCGCCCACCAGCATTACTGGCTGGTGGGAATGAAACACCCAAAAGTTTTTTTTTCTGTTTTGTCGGTAATTGAACCGAACCGCATGGCCTTCGGGCTTAGACCATGGCTTTTTGTTTTTTCTGGTCCAAGTTTCCCCGTGGTTTCTTGGATCACATAGGCAAATGCTGGGGCAGTTATATTCCACAAATGGTCTTTCACCAGCTAGCACCCATCTATTCCTACCATTCCTAAAAGGAGACTGAAGAGGGCCTTCCCATCTACCCTCTGACGTACTTTTTAGGGTTCCGTACGTCACAATGAGAAACAGAACCTTTATAGGATCACTCGGGTGTCTGTCAGTACGTTTTTCCGACGAAATCCTGCTTATGGTATCAGTTTCCTTAGTTTATATAGTGTTTAATATCTACAAAACGAATTGGTGCAAAGGCCTTGCCGCATAAAGTCAATGCCAATGCGCCACGGGACAGCTCCGAGTAGCCCTACAGTGTCATTTATTGTGAAAATAAGGACACACAGGTTGTAGAGAGACGTTATTGCGTAATGATGCAGCCAGTCAATAGATAAATAATAGTGCAGTGTCCTGCCTCAGATAACTGGATGATGTAACAGTTAGAATTACTCGACGCTGTATTCGTCGTTGCCGACGACGTGTCGACGTTGTCGTTGGGGACGTCCCGACGGGCGGCGTCTTCGCTTGGGTTTATGATCGGAGACGCGATATTGCTAGCCCAATAGGCGCCAATGTCTTTAGCTGGCTATCTTTATTTAGCGTGTTTATGCTGCCTCGCGTCCCAATTTTCTGTTTCACTCGAATAAGTTATGACGATTCAGGAGAAATTGCTAAATCGTCTCGATGTTAAAAAAAAAACACATTTGTTTCAATTTATTTTCGAATGATATCTCGAAAAATTACTTCGGAATTTTATGATTACCTGAATAAATAATATCAGATTTTATTTCGATGTATAAAATTGCATTAGAATAAAATAATTTTTATTTTTTGAAGCGATTTCTTTTCAAATTATATTTATAATGTACAAATCCATTAATCTATAATATATACAAAGCGTATGAAATCCTAATTAAAGCAACAACCAATCTACAAGGGTAGATAGTCGATTATTTACCAAATTACAATAGGTCTCTTCAATTTTGCTTTTTTAATCGACAGTAGTAAAGATCCCAATAATTTGCTGAGTGTTTTTAAGAAATACACATCATCACCATAATAAGGTCGTCAATCTTAAGACTGGTTGGACACGCACCACTGTGTTCTACCATTGTAGTAAGACGTAAAAGACAAATAAATAATTTGTGCCTGTCAGTCGGTCTCTCTGTCTATCTGTATGGGATAATCTGATTTCGGTGGGATTCTACAGACATGAAGAGGAAGTTGTCAAAAATGATCTAGGCTTTCTGTTTCTTTTAATTGCTTATTGTCTATAACAGTTTTATTTGTTATAAACAATTTAAAATATTTTCACAGGGGTAAATGTTATCATCATCATAGGGTCGTCAGTCTTAAGACTGGTTGGACACGCAAATCCACTCTTTCCTATCCTGAGCTAAACTTCGCATTTCCCTAAAACTAGAACAGCCCACATCCTTAACCATTTGCAAATAGTAATCTAATCTAGGTCTACCTCTACCCCTCCTAACTCCTGTTTCTGCCTCTAATATGTCTCTGACTAGACCTTCATGCCTAAGAAGGTGTCCTACCAACCTACCTCGCCTATTTCTTATAGACTTCCATAGAGTCCTCTGCTCTCCTATTCTTTCTAACCTTTTCTACCCACGATATCCTCATCATCCGCCTATAACACCACATTTCGAACGCTTCTAACCTTTTCTTTTCCGCCGCGCCCACTGTCCATGTTTCGCACCCGTACAGCGCCGTGCTCCAAACATACACCTTTAACAACCTTTTTCGAATTTCTAAATTAACCGTTCGCGAGCATAGAAGATATTTTATAAAATCTAGATATTTAGAGGTTTTTGAGATTACGGGAGCAGTCTGATAGGCAGACGAGACATCTCAATTTTTTTTTTATTTATTACAGATCATTAGTTTAAACAGTAAATAATCAGACGCTATATCAGTTATGACAATTTTTCTATGATCAGTCGTTTTTATTTATAACAAGTGTTGTTGCTAATACACAAATTTCCTCGTCTGTACGTTTAAATCAACTAAAATAAGGAAAATTGGTACGTATTAGCCACGATTAAGCACGCTATAAGGGCGTCAACCCCTGATTCAATTTCATCAGCGTCGGTTCGTTCCAATTGGTCGGAAAATACCAGATTTCTCCGGCCTTGCTTGGAATGTGGGTGTTTTAGAATACGCGAAAGAATAAAATACGATTCCCTTCGATTTCCTTGAAAGTTTATTGTCTCATGAAGGAGAGGCTGAAGACCACTGCACGTACATACACTTTATTCGAATAATTTATCTTTGCAGACTGTTGCTTCCCTTTTCTCATCGGAGTTTTATTATTTCGTACATAGTAGGAGAGAAGAAACTAAAAGTTACGTAAGTTTAACTTGACGGCAACGTCTCGAGATAAGGACGGAGAGTGGCGCCCGAAAGGCTACCGTCATTCTCGATCGAAAATGTTCTACAGAGCAGAACTAGCAAAAGATGCAAAATAGTCACAATGTTACATCAGAAAAAGTTTAAATTCTTTACACGATATTTTCGGAATCTTTCTTTTCCTCTCTCTCTCTCCCTCTCTCCCTTTAACGAAGCTATAAATAACTTCAAACAATTATTTGATTTGCAAAGTCAGTAGTTTTTATGAGACACGTTTGCAGCGTTACATTGAATTTATCTTTTTTGTAACTATTTATTTCATATCTTCGAACGTAAACCTATAGCAAAAATCGAAATAATCGAATTAAGAATAGGAAACAAAAAAAAATAAGTAAGAAAAATCATAAAAAGTTCGATGATAGTATTTTAACGACACTAGCCATTTCAAACTTAATTTTCTCCCAATATCAATATAAATTACTAAACCGTACAAACAGTATCGTCATCTACAGTTGTTTGCTGCTAACTACAATGTATTTCGTGGCATTTGACAAGGGGGTAAAGGTCTAGATATGACCCCCACCCCTTTCGGGGTCACCCCCACCACTGTACCATAAAAAGTTCATGGCGGTCTCACCCCCATAAAAAGTTATGGGGGTTCAAAATTAATAAATATGCCAATTTTTATACACTTCTAGGCATGTAAATATTTATATAGTCATTCTTAAACAATATTGAAAGGTAAAACTAATGAAAAATACATAAAAATATTGAGAAAGTTATATAAAACATTATTTAAATATNTATCGGGTTTTGTTCAAGTGACCACTCCCTTTCGATCCCCCACCTCCACCCGCTTGAAAATATTTTTTTTACTGAATTTTATTTGAATTATAATGTATGAAAATTGACAAAATAATGAACTTTCAACCCCCATAACTTTTTATGGCCGCAAATTTTTTATAAGGTTTTACTCAGGTGACCACCCTCTTTCCATCCCCCCTACTCTTTTCCGATCCCCCTACCCCCATCCCCATCTAATCCCTATAACTTTTTATGGGGGTGAGACCGCCACGAACTTTTTATGGTACAGTGGTAAGGGAGACCTCCTCTTTCGATCCCATCATCTAGACATTTACCGACAAGGGTCTTTAACAACGTATCCACTTGTCAAATTTAATATATGACAAAGTTTATAATTGTAACAGACAAGCTAATCTCATTACGAAAGTGCATTAACTCTTGGTTAACAATCTATTGATCCCACCAGAGGTGGACTGCAATTATGAATCTATAATTTGTTAGCTCTCATCGGTACACTGCAGATACTAGATAAATCACTGGTATCGCCATCTACAGATATTTGCTATTAACTACAGTGTACTTCGCAAGTGTTTGACAGGGGTTTTACCAAGATGCCTACTTGCCAGAATGAATCGACGACACAGCTTCTACACCAAGTAACAAATGGCATTAAGTTCTTGGTCAACAATCTACCGAGATTACCGGAAGTGCATCGCAATTTTGAATGTATTTATTCTAATTTAGTATGCGAAAATTTGGTTTGGCAACTAGGTATAATTGATAAGGTCCTAGTCAAAAAACTGTGCTCTAATTATCTACAGTTTGCATCAAATACCTACAGATCTCGATATACAGCCAGATGCAGGTGGTTTCGACAAATTGTTGACCAAGAACTTATTTTTAGTAAATACCACAAATGGCGCGGTAAACGCCATCTGCAGCACGATGCTACATTTTAGGATTACGTAAGCTCCAACAAGGTCCATTTAAATATATGGATATCTACTTGCTGAAACGAATCCCGGCGTAGCTAACCTCAACGTGTAAGGCACGTTACCATAATCGAATAAAATAATTCGAAGTGGTCCGTATTCTGTCGAAACTGCCGTATTTTATAAGAACTTATTCTTGTTTCTTAATCTGGTTTGGGAGCCTATCTCGTTTGTTATGAATAGTCATTGACACTTTTATCCCATTTTCTAACTTAGGTACGGGATGACAAACACTTAGTCGTATGGAAACTAGTGTCCAGATTATCTAGACACTAATTAATTAATTCTTCATTAAAAACAGTTTTGAAATTCTACTAAAGAATCTTCTTATATTTTTGGCATCAACTTCATGATATCGTCTTCATCACTTTTAACTACTTACTCGCTGTTAATTTTGGTCGTAATTATTAATTTCCTTAAAAACTTACATTACATTTTTCTTCTTGATGAGAACAGGAAAATCACCAAAGTTTTTAAAATTTCAATTTCAATATGAGACGATAGTTCTAAAGTCAAATTCATTCTTTGAAGTTATTGCGTTTCAAAATATCGACGGATCGTTCTTTCTGGGTTAAGGTGAGAATTTGTCAATCAGTACTCGTTTGTAGACAGATGTATATTTATAATATGTAAACATTACAAGATTAGTGTGTTCGAAATGTTCTATTTTCGGAAAGAGCAGTAGAGGATTCCTTTTAAGAATGCGTCCTGTTACTATCCGAAATCGATGTAAACACTTATGGGTCGACTTAATTGGTCGTTCCAATTTTAGCTTTTATGGCAATCGAACATGGGCCCCCCAAAAAGTATGTGAGAGAAAATTTGTTATCCAACTTTCAACACCATTAATTTTACTGGCCATAACTGTTATGTACGGTGTGTTTTTTCCATCGGTCTTTCCCAATGGAATAATACAATAATTTATAACATGATTAAGAAGCTCTATGATATAACATCCAATTAGATAAGGCGCAATAACATGTGTAGTCGGTACGGTACATAAACTGATTTTTGAACGACAATAAAAAAATAAACAACACGAAAATAAAATTACTGTAGAGGTTCCTGGTGGGTCACTCAATGAAGATACCCAAAAATCCCTCCACATTTAGTCATGTGGACAGTCATGGTGCACTCTCTGCACAAAAAACATGTATTTTTATGGATCTCTCGGTATAACCATCGTCCCGGTATTCCTATTGAAGGTTTTTGGGACCTATGTGTTACACTACATCTGAATAGTTTCCAAATATCATGGATTCGTAGAAAATTCTAAAGATTTGTGGAAAAATGAAACTAAAAAAATATAGTGATAATGAGCAATATTTCACATAGTGTTGGAGTTTCTGAATTTATACCCTTTATATATCCAAATAAGTATGTTCAACCCTTTTGGCTACTTGATTTTGAAATGGAAGGGAACGATATTTCAGAAACCATCCCATATTCACACTAGGGATGTATTGTAATGTTCGTGGGCTTAACAAAATTTACTTCTAAGACTAATAACAAAAACTATTTATTCACACTAATTACTAATATATCACTATTCAGTGCGCTATTTATTTCATTGCTATCACTGTCAATTTATTTCTACTTCTCTCGGCGATCGTCCCTTCCTTTAAATACTCTTTTGTTTCCTTTCTAGAAACCACTAGAAACATCCGGATCGTTTAGTTTTTCTTTGAACTGTTTAACTGCTTTCCCAGAACGCAGGTACGACACACACATTTACAAATACGGCGCACATGAAGAAAGGCGTCCGCGGCTAGTCGGCGAATCGATAAGTCGTTCACGCACACGTTTGCCCGATCGCACACAAACACACTCGTGCTCGCTACAGTATATTGTCATCTACTGATATTAGTACTTACTGCACAGTATTTCAAGATCTTCATTAAATATTTTTAAATTTTTAAACTTTCCTGTTTCCGAAGTATTTTTTTTTGAAAATTTATCTCACGATCAAAGTAAAACGAGAGTTTAAAATGCTATTAAATTTTATTTGATCTTTAAACGACTAGAAGATAAAATGTGCTTGTATACTTTACATCATCCCGACGAATTTTCGTAAGTTTAGAAATAGTTTTCTTTCCAAGAATAATGTAAGCAGTCTTTACCTGGTTTAAGTTGAGAAAATTTAGTATGCTGTTACAGAAGGTCAGGATTTATTTTAATGACTTTGTTTTCTAATTCACGGTCACGTACGCGAGAATGGGAAGTATAAATAGTACCGTTAGCTGAAATATTGAGCCAAGCGTAAACCCCATTTTTTTTCGTTCTGATTTTGTTCGCACAATCACTGGAACTACTGAACCGATTCTAAAAATTCCTCCAGTAGCAGAAAGCTACACTATCTGTGAGTAAAATAGGCTAGATTTCATTTTGATAAAAGTAAGTGTTCAGTTCGAAAATCCTACATTTTGTAAACCATATACTTGACGTAGCAATCATATGTTGTAGATATAAATAAATAAAGTATTTATTGAAAATCGTCACCATTATACCTATGTTTCTTTATAACTCTGTATAATAGAGTGGTTCGGTCTGTTTTTTCTAACGGCCCGGCTCCTTTTCGTCTACGTCGATATCAGATTCAGAAATAGAACATTAGGTCATAAACAAACTTGAGTTTCTGTTTCAACTGACCATCTCTCTGCACAGTGTCGAAAAGATGTTCAACTATTCAAGAGAAAACACATGAATTATTATACTTCGAAGAAGCACCGAGTCCGGAAACAATTTACCCTTTTAAAAGGAAATTATTCTTTAACAATCTCAGTTATATCTACCCTATTATTCCTATTCTAAAATGAAGTCACTTCTATGATCACGAAAAGTTAATTTAGAAATTCGAAAAAGATTGTTAATGGTGTATGTTTGGAGTGAAACGTAGACTAGGCGAGGGTTAGAAGCGTCCGAATAGAGATAGAGAAGGTTAAAAAGGAGAAGGTATTAGAAAAAGTAAGAGAACAGAGGGTGCTGTGGAAGTCAATAAGAACCGGGCCAGATAGATTGGTAGGATACCTTCCCAAGCATGAAAAGCTAATTAGAGACATATTAGAAACAGAAACAGGAGCTAAAGGAGTAAAGATAAACCTAGATTAGATGATTGTTGGTAAATGGTTAAGGGTATGCAGGAAAAAGTGGAGGTGCGTGTCCAATCAGTCTTAGGATTGTCACCCCTTCGTTATTGCTATACAATAATAAAAAATGAAACTGTGCCTTAGACCTATTTCCGATATAAAGGTTTTGATTAATCGCAATTTATAATAAAAAATCACAAATCTTTATTGTTAATTTTGACGAGTTCAACTAGTTGATAAATCTTGATATAACATCATCATCATCATAGAGTCATCAGTCATAAAACTGGTTGGACAAGCATCTCCACCCTTTCCTATTCTGAGCTAATCTTAAAGTTACAATTAGAACATCCCTAACTATTTGTGTACAGTAATATAGGTCTACCTCTACTTCTCTTAACTCCTATGCCTTCTATAGGGTTGTTCGGAAAGTCATTTCGTTTTTTTTTTTGTGGAAATGAAAGACAGTTTTCGTATAATAAACAAATACTTTATTAAATTATATATTGACCGTTCTGGTCCAACACCTTTTGCCATCTTTCTGGTAGTAGCATAATTCCACGCTCATAAAATTTTTGGTCTTTGCTGGCAAAAAACTGATCGAGGAGGTTTTTGACCTCCTCATTTGAGGTGAAGGTTTTACCGTCTAAAAAATTTTGGAGTGACCGGAACAAATAATAATCCGATGGTGCCAGGTCTGGAGAATATGGTGGGTGTAGCATTGTATCCCATTCAAGCTGTAAAAGCTTTTGGCGAGTGACCAAACTTGTGTGAGGTCTCGCGTTGTCTTGGTGAAACACTACACCTTTCCTGTTGATTAGTTCTGACCTTTTCTGTTGAAGTGCATCATTCAGTTTGTCCAGCTGATGACAGTAGACTTCCGAATTAATCGTTGTGTTATCCGGTAAAAGCTCAAAAAAAACGATTCCTTTAAAATCCCACCAAACAGACAGCATCACCTTTTTTTGGTGAATATCGGCTTTGGAAATGGTTTGAGCCGGTTCATCTTTTTTGCTCCATGACCTCTTGCGTTTGACGTTGTTGTATACAACCCATTTTTCGTCCCCAGTGATGATGCGCTTCAAAAACGGATCATTTTCGTGACGTTTGAGAAGCGAATCGCAGACGTCAATGCGGCGACACAGATTTCTCTCTGTGAGAACATGGGGAACCCATACATCGAGCTTCGAGGATAATCCCAGGCCTTTCAAGTGGTCATAAACTGTTGAATTTGATAAATTTAACCTCAATCCGATCTCACGTGTTGTTATTCGCCGGTTCACATCAACTAATGCCTTTATCGCGTCTTTATCAGCTTCAACCGGCCTTCCCGAACGTGGTGCATCTTCGACATCAAAATTGCCGGATCGAAATTTAGCGAACCAGTTCTGGCACTGGCGTACTGTCAACACACCTTCTCCATACACATCAGTCAATTTCTTTCTGGCTTGAACAGCATTTTTACCCTTTCTGTAGTAAAACAGTAAGATATGTCGAAAATGCTGCTTATCGCTCTCCATATTTAAAAGGGCACCAACCAAAAACTACTGCGTAGAATTAATTGGAATTTTTCACACACAAGCCTTGCTATATGAGCTCTCAAAGCATATCAAAATTATACGGCTTAAATGTGAAGTTGGGTGCAAAAGAATACAATTAAATCCTCTGTCGGGAAAAAACGAAATGACTTTCCGAACAACCCGATAATACGTCTCTATGTAGCCCTTCATGTCTAATATGACTTACCAACCTATCTCACCTATCCCTTAATTATTTCCATAAGGTCCTCTGTTCTCGTAGTCTTCGGAATACCTCTCGATTCCTAACGTTCTCTTCTTCGCCGTCTCCTTGTATTACCAGATTTGAAATGCTTTCGAAGGGGTAATGAAAGGGATACGAAGAATTTCTTATAACTTTTGGTTATAATAACAGATTTAAATTATTTTTAAGATTAACTGGATTCTTTTTCCCAAATAGCCAGTCTGGATTAGAATTACCGTACTTTCAACACTGCATCCTTTTTATACATTTCAGTGAATCCCCGAATAATAAAAAAAAATGTGCATGATGTCGGACAGTGACTGGCAGTGGCGGGATCAATAAATATAACAAGTGAGCCATTTAAAAAGTTTAGTCTAGCCGATATGTAAGCACTGCCCACGCAAAATGCACAATATTTATACATTTGGGTGGCTGCCAGTGCTGATATGTGTTGTTATGCTCTTCTTTTTTTTTTTTCATTTACTTCTTAAGGTCGTTTTCTACTGCACCTTGATTTAAAAAAAGCCGTCTATAGACCACCGTGCGCGTATGAACAGCTATTCCTCCCATGTACAGAGAACTCAAGACTCAGACGACGATCGTAAACTTGGCTTTACTGCTTTGAAATTAAGGGATGGTATGAAAATCGCTCTCTGTACTCATTCCGAAAACTGCTTCACCAGCAACGGAAAAAAAGACAGTATTTATTAAATATTTTAAACACTCTGTAACACTAGTTCTCACTTTTATCCTTTAGACAATTCTTACAGTAACTAAATCATAAGATCGTCCTAATTTTCACATTTCTCTAAAACTAGAACATTCCACATCTTTAACTATTTACGAATAATAATCTAATCTAAATCTACCTCTACTCCTCTTAACTTCTGTTTCTGCCTCTAATATGACTCTAACTAGACCTTCATGCCTGACCAACCAATCTCGCCTATTTCTTATTGACTTCCATAGAGTTTTCTGTTCTCCTATTCTTTCTAATACTTCTTCATATCTAACCTTCTCTCTCCACGGTATCCTCATCATCCGCCTATAACACCACATTTCGAACGCTTCTAACCTTTTCTTTTCCGCCGCGCCTACCGTCCATATTTTGCACCCGTACAGCGCCGCGCTCCAAACATACACCTTTAACAATCTCTTTCGAATTTCTAAATTAATCGTGACTTCTTTTTATTGAAGGCGACTCCACCTTGTGCTACCAGAGGGTAGAAGAAGAGTCTTTTTATCCCAACTTATCTGACTTCCTAAATACGTAAAATCAGCCACGTCTTCTAGTTGTTCGTCCCCTATTTTTATATTCTCTTTTTGCCTACTGTTTCTTCCCTTGCATACCAGTATTTTTGTGTTGCTTTTGTTTGTTTAAACCGACTACTACATCCATATTTTTCTGAAGTTGTTTTTACACCGATGGCTTGTAGTACAAAAATCATAGGTTTGACAAAATAAGTGGTCTGTATTTGTAAATTAATAACAAAAATATAGTAATTTACATTTTTGGCCTTTTATTCCAGATGAAAAATACAAGTTGAAGAAAAACGGTTAAATTTACGGTACGATTTAAGATATCAGTAGGCGCAATAATTGATGTTCGTTTTGCTCAAATACTTCTAGTCTTGGTCTTGACCTTGGTCTTGCGTATTAAGTCTTGGCGTTACTCATTTAATCTGATACTGACGTTTAAACCATATTCGTGTTCTTTAATTTTTACCTTCGTGGATTGACTGCTTTGTCCAATGTAACTTATTTGGTACCTCACATTTTAATAAGTTGATCGATTTTGATCGAACACCATGAAAAATCACAGAAAACTTCTTGTTTTTAATAAATTATACTTATTGAAACTAACTTGGTTTTTGACTACATAAATGATACTAATAATTACCATCTCCATCGCGTCAGTATCAATAACTATGTCGGACATTTCTCAATCAACTAATTTTTAGTCTAAAAATTATTACAGAAACTTTTTAATGATAGTTACAGATGATCTTTGATGTTAAAGATAAATTTTAGGCCTAAAATCGATTACCTCATTGTATAAATAATGTATTGATATGTCCAAGCTTCGACCATCACCCTGTATCTGAATGCATTTACTATTTTCTTGTAATGTATTTTTAATTAAAACACAGACGCCTGCATTTATAAAAAGCTTGCGTGGCACATTTAACTTTGATTTAAAAAGGCTTTTAATCAAATTGAAAGGCAAGTTAATGCTATAAAATAATAAGAAAACCAAGTTCTATTCGAAGAAAACCATACATTATTGTAAACATTGTTTTATTAAATTTATTTTTACTTGTATCACTGGTGCCTTAAAGACTTCGTTTAAAAAGGGAAAGAAAAGGTTAAACAATGATTTAGTCTACCAGGCTCCTCCACCATTTTTAATTTAATTAGTTAGTGTTAGTTTTTCAGTTTGTAGATAATTTCTTGATGATTTTTATTGTTAAATACTTCATAGCTATGAAGATATTGAACTCACTTAAAAAGTATTGGATCGTTTAAATAAACTGTAACTTTATATTACATAATTGATTGAATTTCGTGAAAATCAAACAATTTATCCCACAGTATAAAAATACATTCATGACTTGACAACGTGGCATATATTTATTTTGTACAAAAATATTTTAAAAATAGCTGGGGTACTCGGCTTCGCTTAGGGAGTTTATATGAGATTGTGTGATAGTTGGAATAAAAGGATAAACATTAAAATATAATGATCTGGGATGTTCCCGAACATTCCACAACATTCCAGAATATTCTGAATGTTGTAGGTAATTTTTTAATGGTTTTTATTGTTAAACACTTCATAGCTACAATTCCAGTCAAAGTATTAAATTTATACAATATAAGGTACCTGGGTCGAATACGGCCACCTTAAGGTTTGACATCAATTTTCTCGTATTGCTTAAAATTTGAGATTACTTATCCTTTTTTATTTCGTAGTGTATTTACCTAGGTATCATATTATAGGACAAAGAAAACAATATGTAAATAGAATTGAACATAAATAATTAATTTTTAATAACTGGGAAAGTGGCCATATTTACGATAGTGTAGTTAAATATGGCCATGTAAAGTGATCACATTAACGACATAAATTGAACATGTAGGCAATTTCTATTTTCAAGTGGTTTTGATGTTTTAAATAAGATACATTTTTAGAATCTGAAACTGGTATAATTTGAACAAATTAAATACTAAAAAAAAATTAACAAAATCATAATACTAACAAAATTAACAAATAACACTAATTAAATCAAGCACAAATTATTTTAAAATTTAACATTAATAACTAGAAAATAATAACATAATAAATCATATTGTTGGCTCATAATATTTTTTGACGCACATGCGAAGTATACATGGAGTAAAAGGGTATCCAACATCGCTTAATAGTATGATACGAGATGCTAGCTCCTATTCTTCCTGAGCATTAAGTAGTGGTTTTCTTTCCAATTAAAATTTTTCATATTTTTTATCTATCAGACATCTTCGGAGAGTTCTTCGAGGAAGCAACAGAAAATCCCATAAGGAAAATATGGCCAATTGGTGGCCATATTTTCAGTCACCTTTTATATTGTTATATTTACCATAACCTAAGATACTAAAATAAATAAGTTAAAAAATATGCATGGGTATTTCATCTACGGTTGCTAATAGCTAAATTACAATAAATACTTTTCCCTGCAGTCTAATTATAATATAAGAAATTCATAAAAACTTACGATTGAAAATTTATAACAGCGACGCACTTTTCCGTTGAACTGAAAATGGCGGACTGGCGGGAACGCAGGGCGAGTTGCAACTACCCTATTCCATTATGTTCACATACACTATTTAACACGAATACTCACTGACGTCGACTCAGCGGTATTTTTTTAAGGAAAGGAATATGGCCATATTTTCCGGCTGGCCATATTCGACCCAGGTACCTTATACTGTAATTTTTCTACCAATAGAAGTTCATCTAAGATGACATAACTTTTCTCCATAGGTACACAATTCATTTTCTGAAATTTTAAAACCACGTACTTTTTAATACTTACTACTAATCAGTACATATCTGAAATAAGATGGTTCGTTTTTCTGTAAGCAAAGTGCTTTGTAATCACCACACACGACTACACAAACGTGCGTTGTCACATCCTTCTCGTATGGTTTGGTCAAAAGCTGGCAATCCTCGCTTATCCTGAAAGCTTGCAACTGACATCAGCTTTGTTAAAAGAACAATACGTAGTGAAAATGTATAGCGAAATAGAAACTGAAATCCATGGGAACAGTTGCAGGTGATCGGAAGCAATTAACGTCAAATTGCATCGTATACATGGGGCTGAATTTAGGGGCAAACGCACATAGACAATACATTAAAACGTTACTTGAGTTGCACGAAACGTTTCAACTGGATAACGATAAACTAACCTTTATATGATTTATAATCAATTTCTTGTTATTTTGAATATAAATAATTTTATTGAATAACGTAAAGAAATTTTAACACAGGAAATCGAATCGAATCATCATCGTCATTATAAGGTCGTTGGAAACGCATCTCCATTTATCCTTATCCTGAGTTAATTTTCGCATTTCCCTAAAACTAGAACATTTCACGTCCTTAACCATTTACGAACAGTAATCTAGCCTAGGTCTACCTCTACTCCTCCTAACTCCTGTTTCCGCTTCAAATATGTCTCTAACCCTTCATGCCTGAGAAGGTGTATTACCTATCTATCTCGCCTATGTCTTATTAACTTCCATAGAGTCCTCTGAGTCCTCTGTGTTCCTATTCTTTCTAATACCTCTTCATTTCTAACCTTCTCTATTCACGGTATCCTCATCAATCGCCGGTAACATCACATTTCGAACGCTTCTAACCTTTTCTTTTCCACCGCGCTCACCGTCCATGTTTCACACCCGTACAGCGCCGCGCTCTAAATATACACCTTTAACAATATTTTTCGAATTTCTAAATTAACCGTTTGCGAGCATAGAAGTGTCTTCCTTTTATTGAAGGCGACTTTACCCTGCTCTATCCTCTGCTTTTTATCCTTACTACTCCTTCCGTCCTGACTTATCTGACTTCCTAGATATATAAAATCAGCCACTTCTTCTAATTTTTCGTTTCCTACATTCACTACTTTTTCTTTCCTTGCATACCAGTATTTTTGTTTTACTTTTATTAAGTTTCATACAGTACTATTTTGTCAACATTGCTTCCATTTAATTCAAAGCTGTCTCTAACTCCTCCTTGCTAAATGCTAATACTGCTACGTCATCTGTAAATCTAAGCATATTAATACTTTACCCTTGTATTTCTATCACTACAAATGTACTGTCTTTAATGATGTTATTCGAAGTGGTCTGTATTCTGTCGAAACTGTCAGACGCGGATCGCGATTTCGATCTTTTTGGATCTCATCAGCGCGTCGCAGGCAGCTCCGACAGAACACAGACCAACTTTTAACTGCTGTCTTAACAGTGCGTTTTAGAAAATACTACAAATGGCGCAGTAAACGCCATCTGTAGCACGATGATGTTGTTTGGGTCTTCGATCTATAATCAAAAAGTAACAGTGACAATGTGCTTCCTTGTTTGACTCCTTTCCTAATATTTACGTCTCTACGTTGTTTGTTCAAGCTCAATAAACCGAATACGAATCATTAAATTCTCTAACAATCCCATATCAAGAAGTGGAGGTGCGTGTCCAACTTTTTCGACATGTATCTACCCAAAATCTACTACAATATACTTAAAGGATTGAAAGGATAATACTATTTTATTCTTTTGCAACAAATTTCATGTCGTACACAATTTATTGAGTGTATTGACCCGACGAATAACAAAAAGTTACCGCGAAACATGCTAGAAAACAATAAAAATGTATTTCAGGGAAAATTTCACGTTTATTTTATGAAAATGTACACCGTTCCAAGGTAAAATTATCGTCTTCTCGATTGAAATATTATACAATTTACTGTAAATGTATAAAAACAATTTTTGTATACATAAGCAAACTTAAAACTGCAAATTAGTTCAATTTAATATTTCTTCACTCTTTATCAGCTATCTAGGAACTTCTTACATAATTCGTTAGGTAACAATTTTCTTATCATATCATTAAAATCAATTCGTTAGGTTTACAATCCGCCCTCATAAAATTAATGGTGCTATAAAGCCTTAGCGGGATCCTACACGAAACACTTAATTATCTACTTTACCATGTGTAGGTACTTTACAAGCGTTGTTACTATGTATACTATTTCAAGGAATATACCTTAGAGCAAGGACTTTGTATACTTTTGGTAGATATATAACTTTATATGGTATCATATCTACCAGTCTATGTACAAAAACTCTACAATTTGTAAAGTCGCACCTAAAAATAATATGTAAATGCAAATTATTAAACCTATATGGATGTGGGATGTGGGTTGTTCTAGCTCTAGGGAAATGCGAAGTTTAGCTCAGGACAGGAAAGAGTGAAGGACTGACGCCTTTATGATGATGAACTTTATATTACATAATTGATTGAATTTAGTGAAAAAGCAAACTATTTATCCCACAGTATAAAAATACATTATTGGCAACGTGGCATACGTATATTTTTTACAAAAATATTTTAAAACTAGCTGGGGTTTCGCTCAGGGAGTTTATATGAGATTGTGTGGTTGTTGGAATAAAAGGATAAACTTTAAAATATAATGATCTGGAATGTTCCCGAACATTCCACAACATTCCAGAATATTCTAGAATATTGTGGAATGCTCTCGAATACTCTCGAATATTCTGGTCTGTTCTAGAAATTTCTAGAGGGTGAAACTTTCAGCCCTTATATCTTCAAAAGCACGCCCATTTAGTTAAAAACGAGAACCTTCTTCGTATCGCTATTCATTTATGAGTTTTCGTCGATGTACAGTGTATACAAACCAATCCGAAAAAAAGTAATGGAAGACTAAAAACTTGTAACATCTAGAGGTATAAACAAAAATGCAATTGGTGTAGGCAACAATTATAGTTGCAATAAGCAAAGGAAATTTACCCCGATGACAGAGGTTACTGCATTAGAAGTAAAAAATTTAAATGATAATGTTTTTTTTCCCTTCTGATTTTAATTAGTTTGTAATAATAACTTATTTCACGCTGCTGCATATGAAAATCTCGCGTTGATTCTGGTAAAGCGCGCTAGCATTCTCCAGTCGATATTTGGCGCGACAGAGAGTTTGCTGGAAAACGGAAAAACAAAATAGCTGACACCTAGTACTGGAAAAGATGCAAATAGAGCACTAACCGCTGCTCTCTTTGCCACTTCATACACCTTTTCAGAGCATTTATGCAGTTCAAGAAAGCTTCTTATTAATGAAAAGCTCCTGGCGCGCACTTATTAAACGACCTTGTCCCAATTAACAAATACCCACGACGAATCGTCTTGCACCTTAACCGTCAGTAGAAAATCACTCGTTTGATGTATACGAGGTGCAACCCAATGATTTTTAAACATTGTACACTCAGGTAGGGTTGCAACTACAAGGAATGTCTAACCTGAAATATGTTATAATCTCATCACACAGTCGTCGTCAGTCTGACGACTGCCTGGGAACGCACCTTTCACTCTAGAGGAAACCTTCCTATTTCCCGAAAAGTAGAACAACTCTAGCTAGTTTGTAAGCAATAAACTAATCTAGGCCTTCCTCTGTCTTCTTTACTGATATTTCTAGTTCTAATATATCTAGGACAAGCCCCCCACGTCTGAGAAAGTGTCCAACAATCTTACCTCTAATCGTAATCCTAAAATGTAGCATCGTGCTACAGATGGCGTTTACTGCGCCATTTGTAGTATTTTCTAAAACACACTGTTAAGACAGCAGAAAAGAGTTGGTCTGTGTTCTGTCGGAACTGCCTGCGACGCGCTGATGAGATCCAAAAAGATCGAAATCGCAATCCGCGTCTGGCAGTTTCGACAGAATACAGACCACTTCGAATTACTTTATTCGATTAAGCTAACGTGCCTATCACGTTGAGGTTGACTACGCCGGGATTCGTTTTCAGCAAGTAGATATCCACACAAGTGGACCTTGTTGGAGCATACGTAATCCTAAAATGTAGCATCGTGCTACAGATGGCGTTTACTGCGCCATTTGTAGTATTTTCTAAAACGCACTGTTAAGACAGCAGGTAAAAGTTGGTCTGTGTTCTGTCGGAGCTGCCTGCGACGCGCTGATGAGATCCAAAAAGATCGAAATCGCAATCCGCGTCTGGCAGTTTCGACAGAATACAGACCACTTCGAATTATTTTATTCGAATTATTTTAATCTTACCTCTCTTTATGCTTAAGAACTATATAGTTGGGACGATTAATCGTTGCAAAATCCGCAATAAATTATATGTGAAAAGGAACGTATCTTCTTTCTTGTTTCTACTTGGGGCTGTAGTCATTTGCTTCGTTTATAACACGCCCTCGTTAAGTTAGGAAATGTTTCATGAGTATTACAGACAAAGTGATAAGAAATAACTGAATAATAGTAAGCAGTGCAGCGGTTAGAGGTTGCTTAAATACGAAAAAGATTAGGGTCGGCTTTATAACTGCCTGGTTGGAATCATATCTTTGAACAAGCGTCTTGCTTTCCGAAATTCCTGAGAATGTTGAACCTTCTTTAAAGTTCGATACTGACAACATGCTCAAATTCTGGTTGTTACACATTAATTGGTGTAATACTATTCCTTTTTCTTCATTGGTGTCCGCTGCAATTCCTACCTGGCATCTCTTTTCTATGTTTATTACCTACAAAGTCTGTCGGGAGTAAAAGTAGGCTTTCTATCAGCAAGCGCTCCAGTCTAGTTAATAAATTAAAAAAAAGAAGTAAATGTTCATTTTGACCGTCCTAACTATATCACCCTCTTCCTGTTGGAATAATGGTTTTTCTTTAGCCATTAAAAAACTAAACTTTGAGCTACACTCAAGCATAAATGAAATAATAATAAAGTTATTATGGCAATGCTTTGAAGTCAACCGTTTTATGACATTTAATAACCATCTCATACACACATATATGTATGTAGTGCAAATTTTATGATCTAATCCAAAGTAAAGCTTCTCTGTCGGAATTATGGTATCGACTAAGTCTCCGTGTATTTTTCGTCTCCTTTTTTATTACTTATTCTCTTTTATTGTCTGCAGCGACTGGCCTACATCCAACTGGTGGCCTCCTGGCCTCGACGCCGTCGGCGTCCTCGCCGTCGACGGCGACCGGGGTTGCGGTGGCGTCGCTGTCGGCGTCGTCAGTTCCTCCAAGTCAGTCCATCGACCTTCTGGCAAAACTCGGACTGCACAATAGCAGCTGGGAGGGAGTATCGTACGTTGACGATCCAGTGCTGCACAGACCCGTCTATTATTTGCAAGGTGAGTGCAAATAAAGAAACACTCGGTATACAGACACCAACTTGTGCATTTTTAAATAACTCTTGTGGGCACAAGATTATTTAATTAATATAACAGAAGAAGTAGGCAAATAGCCCATAAACTCTTACGTTTTTGATAGCCTCCTGATAATTAATAAATAATCAAAAGATGTACATTTACGTCAAAAAATATTAACTGGAGTTCCTTTTCCTTTTACGAACAATAATAAATACTAATGCATCCATTAGATTACTTCGGAAATGTAAAAGTCAATACCGAAGGGGTCCCACAAGGTTGATCAGGAGGCCCTGTCCTATGTAAATAAATGAATAACGACAGTTAATCGTTATTAGAAATAAAGCAAGAAGCCAATAAATTGACTAGATGTAGTAATGAGAACGGCCTCATCTTCAAGAGAATTGCATGCCTTTAAAATAAAGGTTTTCTTCTTGGAAGATCATCTGTCACATACAGATATATATGTACAGTACAACTAGAGTCATCTTTTTTCGCTGTAAAGCTTTTCTCATTATATTCTTAGACCTTTGACCTTTCGCTGCTTTCGTTTGTTCTTACATTCGTCGTTCATCGATTTAAGAAACCTTATTTCGACAGCCTTGAATTCTGCTTTGTTAAATTTATTATTTGTTACCTAAGATTTAGTTTCATGTACTTAAAACAATACTGGAGACCATGATCTTGCAAAATTTGCTTAATCGGCAAAATTGCACATCTAAGTGACTGCACAATATCGTGTAACTATTAGTTTTAATGACTCCACAACGATTCCAATTCCATAAATAGATATTTCAACACCATTACATAGTTTGAAATTAGCACGCAGTTATTTCATATATTTTATGTCGTAGAACTATTGTTCTAAAAATAAAATGTCTTTTTTGCTGAAAGTTAATTCAAATTCCAAATGTGGCATTTTTTTATACATTAAATCTTATTTATCACTATAACAAGCTTTGTGAAATTCTATATGAGTACTTATTACTAAGTCTAAAAACCAAACCTTTGTAACGAGAAACAAATTTTATTTATAATAAAACCGAAAAGAACCATGAGCAGATGTATTGTCTTCAATTTATGTTCGACCCTATTAAGTTCATTCAAAGGTGCACTTGTATAACTTCACTTTTAACCACAAATCAATGATTTCGACACACGTTGAAATATTCAAGGTTCAGTCATCACTCAAATAGTTAAGTAACATTAATAAGTTATAGGGGCAGTGAATTGAAATGAAAGCAATTTCACGCATTCAATTTATTTTCCCTTTTGGATTTCAGTAAAATTCAAAGTTAATTTTCAAAATTCGGAAACTATAGTTTTTGCTTCCACAATTAAACTGCTTCAAAAAAAATAAGTCTGATGATTTTCTAATGTTAAGTTGAAGTAGCAGAAAGTTTTGTAACTTCTATTTTATACAAAAGTTCAAACCTTTACTATGAATAAGTTAATTACGTATATCTTCTGAAAATATTGCTTTGTATTGATTTATATTATACGATTTCACGAATTCAAAATTGCCAATTATTCAAAAAATTATGATATCTGGAATTTGCACTGGATTTATTTTATAAAGTTTAAATAAACATATGTTGAAACTCTCTCTTTTTCATAATTTTAGTTTTGTTAGTTTCAGAAAGAATTATATTTCTCGGTGTCCATTTTTAAATAACAATCTCCACAAACCTACAAAAATCAAATTGATCTAAACTTTGAGCTCTTCCAAAATTTTTACCAAAAATTATTGAAAAGTATCTTGTCGCTATCATACCTGAATAAATTTGGTTTAACGTTTTAACTAAATGAAAGTATTAATTACTGCGATTCCGATTTATCATTTCTAGGTGTAGGTTTTTCGTGCATTAGCTGATACGAAAGCTTTTAGTGAATTCAAAGCTCCGATAAAGCCGTTGAAACGTGAAAGAGAGCTTTTAATTTAACGTTTAATTGGGTTGAAACAGCGTACGTGAAAATTCAGAGTTCGTGAACCAGCATTATGTGTAGTTACTTCAGAAGCTTTGCTACTATATGTATACTATTTCAAGGAATATACTTAGGAGTAAGGACTATGTATACTTTTAGTAGATATAACTTTATATGGTATCACAATATCTAGCTATCTTATGTTCAATATGAAGATATTTAACTCACTTAAAAAGTATTGGATAGTTTAAATAAACTGTAACTTCATATTACATAATTGATTGAATATCGTGAAAAAACAAACTTTATTGCACAATATAAAAATACATTCATAACTTGGCAACGTGGCATACGTTTATTTTGTACAAAAATATTTTAAAATTAGCTGGGGTACACGGCTTCGCTCAGAGAGTTTATATGAGATTATAAGGTACTTCGAATAAAAGGATAAACAATAATGATCTGGGGTGTTCTCGAACATTCCACAACATTCCATAGCATTCTGGAACATTCCAGAACATTCTGGAATGTTGTGGAATGCTCTCGAATACTCTCAAATATACTGTTCTAGAAATTTCTAGAAGGCAAAACTTCCAGCCCTTATATCATTAAAAGAACGTCCTTCAGGTAAAAACGGTAACCTTGTTCATGGGTGGGTGATAGAGGGTTACCGCACCATAAAACTCCCTTGATTGTACCGAGACTTATTTCTGAGTTTTAGCCGTTAAAATGTGAACGAAAGAGCTTTTAATTTAACATTTAATTGGGTTGAAACAGCGTACGTGAAAATTCAGAGTTCGTGAACCAGCATTCTGTTGCGACAAAGTTAAATGACAGGTTGGGCGTGAAATTCAATTGATTCGTTAAAGGGGAAACGCCAGTGCAGAATGGCGACTCTATTATTGCACACTTGACTCGAATTCAAAATGATAGAAGTTCATTAGTTGTTTTCAGTTCGAGTTGAAACTGGAGCTCGAGATCAGCAGGAGCATTGAAACAAACAATACAACTTTTCTGCTGTTTAATCAACTTCGTTCTCTACATATAGGTGCATGGCAATTGTTTAAGTAAATGCACTTAATGACACTAAACACCAGGGCAGGTGTTCTTTACTCTAAAAATAAAACAAAGTGTCATATTATTTATGGTCATTGCATTATTGCATCTAGTGGCCTTTAACCTCTGGTAGGTATGTGTTCATTGAAATGACTAGATACCTACAGAGTGTCCAATAACAACTGACTGCATAAATAAATTATAGAAGACTTAAAGACGTTTAAATGAAAATCTTTTATTTGGTGCATGATCAAAAAAAAATTTTGTACCTTTCTTATTGATCTGACGACGTATTAACGATTGTATTGGGTGTGTTCCGAAATATAACCCAGCATACTGATTAGTGCTGATGACGTAATGAATCGATGCTATACTGTTGATTCCTTCCAAAATATACTGGCCAGTGCATTGATGTCAAATTGACGCCATATTGACAATAGTGTTTGTGCTCGTTTACAATAATTTTGCTCTAAAAGTTATTACTGTTTCTTTCAATAAAAAATTCCTCAAAGTCTGATGCACAAACGCCCGTTTGATATACTACTACATCACATTTGTCTCACCAATACAATATGGTGGCACACCAGTACAATATGGCGTCGATTNAGTGCATGATCAAAAAACAAATTTTGTACTTTTCTTTTAATGATCTGACGACGTATTAAGGACTGTATTGGGTGTGTTCCGAAATATAACCCAGCATACTGACCAATGCTGATGACGTAATGAATCGGCGCCATACTGTTGATTCGTTCCGAAATATACTGGCCAGTACATTGATGTCAAATTGACGCCATATTGACAGTAGTGTTTGTGCTCGTTTACAAAAATTTTGCTCTAAAAGTTATTAAAGCTTCTTACAATAAAAAATTCCTCAAAGTCTGATGCACAAACGCCCGTTTGATATACTACTACATCACATTTGTCTCACCAATACAATATGGTGGCACACCAGTACAATATGGCGTCGATCTATGACATCATCAGCACTGGCCAGTATGTTGGGTTATATTTCGAAACACATCCATTATATTATCAAATGGGCAGAGTATAAAGCTAAGAACTTGATAAAAATAAGGAAGTATTTTACTCATTGATGGATACATTAAGTAGCAACTTATCGCCATGTACGGTATGGTCAAAAACTCAATCTTCAGTATAAGAGAAATTGTCGGAGTCACATTAAAAATATTTCGCTTGGTATTATGTTTACATATAGAGGGATTTGTTACTTAACAAATAATGCAATAAAGGTCCCTCTCCCTGTGATAGATACTGATAGCATTTCCCATTTACGTGTCTCTTTTATTTCTAATTGTAAATGGAATAAACTTCAGAAGGGAAGTGTTTCCCTCTTCCAATGATATTTGATACCGTCGCAAAGCTATTGTTTGTTTACGAGGGTGAGCTTCACACTAAAATCTACTTTCTCGTATTAGTCCACTAAAGATAAGCAACATATAAAATGTATAAGGTGAAAATAAAATCGTTTCTATACTACTTCGACATAAAAGGAATTGAGACCAAAGAAAAAGTTCTTGACCGGTGATGATTACCTATTCATTGGGCAAACATCTTCCAAAGGAAATATGAAAATTATTGAAATTGCCAAGTTAATGATGATAGGTTACAAAATAAATCATCACTCATTTTTTTGTTGTTTCTCATAGATAACTTGCGCCTAGCAAATCATTTTAGAGCAGATAACAACTTCTTGATAAGTTATTTAGTTTTCTTACGGAAAGAGACCAAAAGTTAAATTTGTTATGCAGCAATTATAGTTCCGCATAAATTCGAAATTAATGATTTGTGGAAGGTCTTTGAAGACTTTCTTGATTGCGAATGTTACCTATAGTGCAACAAGAAGACCTAACATCACCAGGTTTGATTCGTTAGTGTGTTATCGAAAATTTTAAAACATGCAGGACAAGAGGTTAGTTTCAGCTAGTTAGTCACATTTACGAGGCGGGGAAACTTCCGGAGAATTATAAACGGAACGTGATAGTAACCATACCTAAAAAGAGAGGCACGCATAGGTGCGGGACATTTGGAACAATTAGCTTAACTTCCCATTCCTCAAAAATACTAACTAGAATTGTACCGAGAAGGATTGAAAAAGCGCGGAAGAACTATTAGGGAGTTTAGTAGAAATAAAGAAACGCGGGAGATCATTCTAGCTTTACCGGTAAAAACAGAGAAAACGGTAGAAAAAGGAAAGAGTGCGTAAATAGGATTTGTAGATTTAGAAGAATCTTTTGACAATGTTAAATGGGACAAGATGTAAAATATACTTAAAAATGTAGGGATGAGTTATGAGGTATTAACAAAACAGTATTGCATTAAAATAAATAAAAGTAAAACAAAAATACTGGTATGCAAGGTATCTGGTATCAAAAAAAGGTAGGGAAAGAGCGAATATAAAGATAGGATGCGAAAGATTAGAAAAAATGACTGATTAAAGCAATCTAGGAAGTCAGTTAAGTCAGAATGGAAGGAGTAGTAGGGATTTAAAGTAGAGGATAGCGCAGGGTCGAGTCGCCTTGAATAAAAAGAAGTCACTTCTATGCTCGTGAACGATTAATTCAGAAGTTTAAAAAAGATTGTTAAAGGTGTATGTTTGGAGCTCGACGCTGTATCGGTGCGAAACATGGACAGAGGGCGCGGCGGAAAAGAAAAGGTTAGAAGCGTTCGAAATGTGGTGTTACAGGCGAATGATGAGGATACCGTGGATAGAGAAAGTTAGAAATGAAGAGGTATTAGAAGGAATAAGAAAACAGAAGACTCTAGGGAAGTCAATAAGAAATAGACGAGATAGGTTGATAGGACACCTTCTCAGGCATAAAGGTCTAGTCAGAGTCCCGAAGAAGGAATGTCAATCAATCCCATACGGTGGTCATCAAATCCGGATATCGAGTCAATTTCGAATTTAATTTTCAATTTCATAATACAGTTGTACTGGGAAGATAGACCGAATAAAATATGTAGATGATGTGAATGGAATTGTTCGAACTAAAGTCATGTTAAGTATCTATTGAGCACTCGCATAAAACAAGAATCGTTGTAACAAGAGTACAATTACGCAGTAATGCGAAGAGTACGTCTGCCGCCACTGCATATATAAATACTTCACGTTTACAGCCGTGAGGGCGATTGTTCGATTTTATTGCATCATATAAGCGGAGCGGATTGTGGCTCCAATAATAAAACCAAAACGTCGTAATTTTATCATATAAATTTTATAACGTGATCTTCTGTTTCTGCTATTCTGGGGTTTGCAAAGTTTCCTTTACTAAACTAGAATAATATAATTTTAATGCTCAAGAACGTTATTTCTGGCTATTTTGCTGTTACTATTATGATAGGAATACACATGTTAATTGGTCCGTGATTTGATCCATAACTAACACTGACATCTTTTTCTACTGTTTTGGATGATATCACCTCCCCCCTTCTTTTGTCACACCCCTCACTGTCCTAAAGAAACGACCCCCCATATTCCTTAAAATTTTCTTCAATCGGCTCCATCCACCTCCATCCTTATTCACCACTGCATAGCATTGCTCCGAAGTTCTGTTACTCTCCTTCTGGAATTCCTGGGCACCCAATTCTCTTTCTCAGCGCCACCACATATTGATCCCTTTATATCTTTCCTTTCTAATATTCCCTTCTACCAACCTCCCCAACCTCACCTCATATTTTACTATCCTTTTTATCGCTTCTTCCCTGATCTTCCAACATTTAGTCACGCTTCTTGTTACATAATCTATCGTACTTCTCTCTAATTGCATACCCACTTATATAAAACCCTTATCTGCTCTTTTTCCTCCCATCCCCATATTTCCCTTTCTTTTTCTTCTACTTCGTTATTATTGTCCTGGTCCTTTTTAGATTTCCAATTCCATCTTGCCATCACTTTCTAAAAACATTTCCTCACCCATAAAGATCTTTCTCAGTTACCACATTTTTCTTCTTCTATACTTTGTTGCTATTGTCCAGATCCATTATCATCATTTTCCTAATTAGTTTCATTGCAGTTAACTGAATATTATTTGGTGTCACTACTAATCCATGACTATTGTTCCGATAGTTATCTTTCTCAGATCCCTGAATTGTATATTCATTGTGCGTTTCCTCTTCATCCCTTTGATCATCATAAATTGGATCTTCGTAATTCCAAACTCTTTAATTAGGTATTATTCATTCCTGAAAACTGTTTTCGTATTAGAAAATACTACAAATGGAGCAGTAAACGCCATCTGTAGTACGATGCTACATTTTAGGATTACGTATGCTCCAACAAGGTCCACTTGTGTGGATATCTACTTGCTGAAAACGAACCCAGGCTTAGCCAACCTCAACGTGATAGGCACGTTATCTTAATCGAATAAAATAATTCCAAGTGGTCTGTATTCTGTCGAAACTGCCAGGCGCGGATCATTTTGGATCTCATCAGCGCATCGCAGGCAGCTCCGACAGAACACAGACCAACTTTTACCTGCTGTCTTAACAGTGCGTTTTAGAAAATACTGTGGACCTTGTTGGAGCATACGTAATCCTAAAATGTAGCATCGGGCTACAGATGGCGTTTACTGCGCCATTGGTAGTATTTTCTAAAACGCACTGTTAAGACAGCAAATAAAAGTTGGTCTGTGTTCTGTCGGAACTGCCTGCGACGCGCTGATGTGATCTAAAAATATCGAAATCGCGATCCGCGTCTGGCAGTTTTGACAGAATACAGACCACTTCGAATTATTTTATAATATTACTATTGTCAGGATAACAAACAATTTCTGTAAATATGTGCTATTTTTTTTAATGATTCCTGTTTTCTATCGTTTCAATCCTCTTTTTAAAAAAAAAAAAACTTGTGTCAATCAGTGAGAAATGCACACCTGACAGGTCACAGATTACCTTCGTATCAATAGCTTATTCTGTATGACCTTTCTCAAAACAACATAATGTAGCAAAGTTTAAAACACTGTATTCAACGTATAAAATTTTTACACTCCATCGTGTCCGAAGTAAGGGGTTGGTCTACTAGAGACAGTTTAAGACGGTATTTCGTTCGTTTGCAGGAACCATTCTCGCCAAGTTTTCATGTTCCTAGCGAGCACAATATTCTCAAGGCGTAGTTTTTAAAGTAGCAGGTGTCTTTCGACTTCAATAGAATTTCGCATGTAAGTCCCCCGAATGGGGAACATAGTCTGGCGTGTACACAGATATACACGTACATGCCGGGATGGGTTATTGCACTGCGGTAGGGTCAATAAAGAAATGGAACGACTGCTGCAACGACTTCATCCCTTAGAGTAATCTGTAGCGTTTGTTAAACTACACGACCAACTCTGGTTACTTCTTCCATTCCAGTCAATATAGACGAATTTCTCTTTTATCGCAGAAAGTATAAATAGCAATAACGGGAACCATTGCAATCGAATCCCACATGACTTATGGAAACGGAATGTTCTAAATTCGACACTATCAAATTAATGAAAATGGAGACCAGATGAAAAATAAAGAACAAGTATGACTCGCTCCTTGAGGGTTCTGTGCTGTTATACGAAGTCGATTTAAAAAGTATCGTCAATTTTCTGTTTTTTCAAAAACTATTTATTCATTCATGAATATCTATTTTGTCCACTTCAAAGCAATCCCCACCAGATATTATACACTTGTGTCAACGTTGTTCTCAATCCTCGAAGCACTTCAAAAAGTTATTTTTTGTGATCTTGTTCAGCTCCTCATTCGATGCCGTCTTTATCTCCTCAATCGTAATATATGTAATGTAATGTGTTCTTACACGGGTCTCTTTAGTTTTGAGAACAACAAAAAGTCACAGGGGGCCAGATCTGGGAAATACGGTGGCTCCGACACTATTACTGTGTTGTTTTTGGCCAAAAATTCGCGCACAAGCAACGATGTGTGAGCACGGGCGTTATCATGATGCAAAAGCCAATTTTTGTTCTTCCACAAATCCGGGCTTTTCTGGCGGACTACTTCGCGCAAATTGCGCATAACTTGCAGGTAATATTCCTTATTGACCGTTCTTCCCTGTGGCAAGAACTCATGATGCACCACGCCCCTGCAATCGAAGAAAACTGTAAGCAACTTGCATCGTTTTTTTCGGTCTTGGCTCGTGCGGCACTTTTTATTGGGATGATCAAGCTTTGGTTTTCACGTCATTNTAGCTACAAGCTATCCAAGGATGGTACTATAGAATGTCACCTCAAGGTAGGCCTAGTGGCGTCATCTCTTGGTTAGGCCGGAAACTTATCAATCCACCCTCGTATAACCTGCTCCAGTTCCCTTACACGTACGCAGTACTAAGTAATTTAGTTCAACGTTCAACGAAAATCAGGTCATAATCGAAATTAATTCCGTATCGATTAGTCCCTAAAATATCTACTGATAAAAAGGTATGATATGAAGTTTCTAGTACCATGACACAAGGTCGTTCCTAGACTCTCATCAATAAAAAACTAATTTGAAACGTTAAATTAACAAAATAAAATATTGAAGAAACTTAATTTCATCATTCTAACCTTCTATTATTGATGAAATCTCTATGACGGAACATGGTGGGTTCAAAACTGTTCGTCTCCTACCACCAGGGACATCTTCAGTATCTCCAATGCTGTTGCTGAATTGTTCAGCATTGTTGGATAACATGAAGCTCCTGTCTCTTGTGATAGGAAACGAAATGTCGAAAACATTTAACGCCTTCAGGACCCATCATGACGATTTAATCAATAAATAACACAAGGTTAGGATTATGAAACTGATCTTCTTCACAACCGTGAAAGCCTTATTCAACTTCCAAAATCAGACATCCGCATAATTCTGTCATTCCAATGGATCTCGTTATGTTTTTCTCAAGCATTATTAATTTGATCTACCAAAAAAATGGATATCAAAGATAGACCCAAAATTTATATAAGATGAAGCAGATGCAAGGGAAGAAAAAGTGGGGAAAAAGCGAATATAAAGATAGGAGACGAATAGTTAGAAATGGCTGATTTTAGGTATCTAGAAAGTCAGATAAGTCAGGACGGAAGGAGTAGTAGGGATATAAAGCAGAGGATAGCGCAGGGTCGAGTTACCTTCAATAAAAAGGAATCACTTCTATGCTCGCGAATGGTTAATTTAGAAATTCGAAAAAGATTAATGAAGATGTATAGTTGGAGCGCGGTGCTGTATGAATGACGAGGATACCGTGGATAAAGAAGGTTAGAAATGAAGAGATTTTAGAAAGAATAGGTGCACAGAGGACTATACGAAAGTCAATAAAAAATAGGCGAGATAGGTTGTTAGGACACCTTCTCAGGCATGAAGGTCTAATCAGAGACATTTTAGAGGCAGAAATGGGAGTTAGGAGGGGTAAAGGTAGACCTAGATTAGATTACTGTTCGCAAATAGTTAAGGATGTGGGTTGTTGTAGTTTTAGGGAAATACGAAGTTTAGCTTAGGTTAGGAATGAGTGGAGGCGCGTGTCCAACCAGTCTTAGGACTGGCGACCTTATGATGATGATGATGATGAAGCAGATTTCTAAGATTTACAAGAAAATAGTTATGTTCATCTTGGACCTCTTGAATTTACTATATTAATGGAACATTTTGATCGAATCTTGCTTGATGACGATGTTCATTGTTTAATTTTTCTTTTCATTTGTTCCAGGCAATTACCGAGACTTGCGTCTACCTCCACCAGCATTCGAGGAGGTGACGGACTTGTTACGCCGCAGTCCCGAGTTCACGATAGCAGCCTGGGTGCGGCAGGAGAAAGGCAATACTGGTAGCATAATGAGCGTGGCGCACGGTCCCGATCGCTACCTGGAATTACAATCGAGCGGCCGCAGGAACGAAGTGCGATTACATTACACGTCCCGCGTTGACTCGACCGTACACACGGAAACGTTCGCGTACAGTTTGGCCGACGACCATTGGCACAGGGTCGCGGTATCGGTCAGCGGGTCGCAAGCCGAATTATTCGTCGATTGTTATCCGCTTTATAAAAGACTGCTAAGGCCTGGGGCGCCCAATAGAAATTTTTCCGCGCCCCAACAAATCTGGGTGGGCCAAAGGAATCAGCACTATCACTTCAAGGTAAGTTAGTTGAGACATAGCTGGTATTATTTTACATGCAGTATCTGCAGTAATATTCTACCACTGGTAATGGCATAGATGAAAAATGAAAGTGTGAGAGACCATCAAAGAAACCGTAACAAATGAGGCAATTACACTGGGCTGTTTTTTTTCTTCCACCGAAAGACGTGATCGAGCGGTCTAGATAACAGCTTAGCATTCGAGAGGATGCCAGTTCGATTCCACGTCCACTTGCTCTAAAGTGAAAAATTCTTTTGTAATTTCCTTGAATCGTTTAGACAAATGCTGGGTAGTGACATACGTCACCTGTCCTCCTTTATCTTTATTTTGTCAGCCTCATCTGCCTTTCTCCAACCACTATCCACCCATTCCAAGGAGATTTGATAAGTGGGTCTTCTGCCCTACCCTCTGACTTTGCTCTAAAGTTTAAGTTGAATGAACTGCCTGACCACCAACTTATATAATAGCTGGTTGGAATAAAACGTTGAAACGCGAAAGTTTGTTTTTACTTCTTCTCGAGCTATTTTCAGTCGTTCATGGAATTCCTTGATTTCCTCTGTAATTTCCTTGGATCGGTTAGAGAAATGCTGGGTAGTGATATACGTCTTCTGTCCTCCTTTATCTTTATTTTGTCAGTCTCATCTGCCTTTCTCCAACCACTATCCACCTATTCTAAGGAGACTTGATAAGTGGGTCTTCTGCCTTACCCTCTAACTTCGCTCTAAAGTTTAAGTTGAAAGAACTGCATGACCACCAGCTTATATAATAGCTGGTTGGAATAAAACGTTGAAACGCGAAAGTTTATTTTTACTTCTTCCCTAGCTGTTCTCAGTCGTTCATGGAATTCCTTGATTTCAAACTCTCTTAGCTCCTTGTGAATGAAATGAAAACCTCTTCGACGCGTTGAGAGTAAAATGTTGGCATGCTTTGGAAGTTGCGCTTGCATGATGCAACGGATGTGACGTCAGCAAGGGAAGTTACTGTCAATTGTGAATTGCAATCCAAAACAACACATGATTGTTCTAAATAAATACGTAAATGAAAACGTAACTTCTACCACGTGTTTATAAGTGCACCTCTTTTTTCTTCTGCAGGACTGCTTTAGATTGTATTTGTTGATTTAGAAGGTGCAGTTATTTCATTTGTTTCTATACGATTTCAAGTGGATTTGAGCATGCACCTGAAGTATAGCATCGAATAAATTTGCGGTATGTGCGTGCTTAGCTAACTCCTGATAAAATAGTATCGATAAATGGCATGTAAAGCAAGAGATTACCACTTTTATCGCATTCTTAATTGACTACAAATCTTATCGCCTGTCAAATATCAGATGAATAATCGTTTCAAACTCTCAATCCAACAAACAACAATTATAAGTGAACGTGAAAAACAAATATGGGTAAAGGTCTAGATGATGCCATTTCTAGGCATGTAAATATTTATATAGTCATTCTTAAACAATATTCAAAGGTAAAACTAATGAAAAATACATAAAAATATTGAGAAAGTTATATAAAACATTATTTAAATATCTTTATCAATAGGTTAGGTTAGGTTAGATTAGGTAATCGGGTTTTGTTCAAGTGGCCACCCTCTTTCGATCCCCCACCTCCACCCGCTTGAAAATAATTATTTTATTGAATTTTATTTGAATTATAGTGTATAAAAATTGTCAAAATAATCAACTTTCTACCCCCATAACTATTTATCATCTAGACCTTTACCCAAATATGCTCTCAAAACGTTTTAGACTTTCCTTAACTGGGCTAATTAATAGCTAATTAAACCTGCAAATAATTATTTCATGCATTTCCTTGTTTTACTTTATTAAAATGACAAATTCATGTCATTTACACTTTCCGACATTATAAATGTATCATCAGGTACAACACCTCTAACTCCCTTAAAAATGAGTATTTTAGTAAATAAATGATGACGCCATCTCTGTAAAATCAGTCACCCTAGTTTTATTTTTCCTCCTCTTAAATCAACTTCATTATCTTGATGCATGTTAAAGACGTGTACGCGCCCTTTTCAAATGACTACCTTTATTCGCACCCCCAACAAAAAGTTTTCAGCAAAACTGATTAGGTAAGTGGTAAGCTCAAGAGTCATCGTCACTTTTATTGCTTTGCTGTTTATAAAGTTGAGAATGTCTAAGAAAGCTACGAAAGAACAAAAAGTATGATTTTGGTTTTAAGAAACAGTTATCCAATTGTTGGATATATTCTGTCTAATTTTAGGGATCCCTTTTTAAATAAATGTATAAATGCAGACGAAACTGTGTTTCAATAATTCCTACTTTTAAATTCGCTTCACCTGAATTTATATACTCTATTGGTATAGGAGCTGTCATACTCAATACGACAAAAATGCAATTGTACGTTACTAGTCCATGCAATTTTTGCAACCTACTTCTCCTTTCAAAAAAGAAACTAGCGTAGAATGAGAAATATCAATAATCTTTTGTACCTTGCGTCCTATATTTTGGCGAATGGGCTTGGCATATATCCAGGCGAAGTTTATAGCTCTGTAAAAGACGTTGCGAAGTTACGTAATTTAATCAGATAAGATGTAGACGTGTGGTCGTTGTAATAGACTTCTGAAATCAATTTTCTTAATAATGTCTAAAGAATAATTTATACTGTTTAGAGAGATAAAACTTTGACCTGCAACTATATCTGAACAACTAACAGTAAAAGAAACAATAATATCATCATCATCATAAGGTCGTCAGTCCTAACGACTGGTTGGACACGCACTTCCACTCTTTCCTATCCTGAGCTAATCTTCGCATTTCCCTGAAACTAGAACAACCCATATCCTTTTTCGCTTCGACTAGTAAAGTATTGCACCTTCTCCTATGCTCTTAATGACATCCCCCAAGGTAGTCCCCCAATGGGGGACTATTTTACGTCCGGAGTGCTTTACTCCAAAGGACGCCATCATTTAAGTTGTAGAGTTGTAAGAGTACGTTGTACTCTGGAAATCCTCGTGATCTCTGCCACCCTGAGTACTGAAAGAGTTGCTGCCTTCTTTCAGGGTCTTGTCTTAGTCTGGTTTCTCTTTAACCCCCCCTCCCCCCCCATTATGGTTGAATCTATGGTCCGGCTTCCTAAAACATCGAAACTTGCAATCCGATTCACCCACACTAGTTTGTACAAGCGCTTAATCAATAATGTACATAAATATACTACAAAGTTGTAAAATTTTTAGGGTTCTAGTTATTTGGAAATCATTAAAAACTAATAAGCCTTTTTCAATAGACGTTTCTCCATCATATAGCATAGAGTTATGAGAGTACTACAAAATTACTTTTATGCAAATAGTTATTGTTCAATAATTTATGAAAACTACCCCACATGGATCACACCGAATATCAGACAACAGACACTATATCGCCATCTAGTGATATTTGCTGCTAACAGCAGTACTTCAAATGTTTAACAAGACCTCACAAAGGTATCCTATTTTTACCTTCAGCCAATCTGAATTTCTGACATGGCACGTAAATAAATCTAACAAAAGATTTAGAATGAAAATAAGAAATTAGAAAATTTTCCTTGAGCCAATCTTAGTAAAGTTACAAAATTGTAATTTCAAATATGAAAATAATGTTTCGATTTTGGATTCTTTTGATCTCACAGTTTATTTGAGTTAATAAGTTCGAAAACTTTTCTATGATATGGCACGTAAATAAATCTAGCAAAAGATTTAAAATGAAAATGAGAAATTAGAATCTTTTCAGAGTTTAATACTGTATTTACAAAGGTTCACCAAAACAATAACATTTTAAACGAATGAATTTAATGAACGATTATGATTTTTTATTAAGCTTCAAATGTTAATTGTAATGCTTCAATATCCAAGCAATAAAGCTTTCGATGGACATTATTAATATCGTGATGTTGTTTACAGTACGTGACTTTACAATTAACAGGTGTATTTCGAATCGAATAATATCGTAATTACATTTACTACTGCTCTTGTTATAATTAATATTTAATTCAGAAGTAAGCAATAACCATAGCAATTGTAAATTTCGCCCACCCATTTGAAAAGACGTCCTTAAATATTAATTGAATCATGTACCGCTATAAATTTAGTATTGAAGTAGAAAAGATCATTATTTGTTAATTATTACGTTAATACTGTGATGGTTACAACTGAATAAAACGATTTGCGGATGATCAAAATACCGTGGATAGAAACGAGAAAATTTTAGAAAAAGTAGGAGAACAGAGGAAGCGATGAGATTCAATAAAGGGTAGGGGTAGAATGGTGGGACAGCTTTTCAGACGTGAAGGTCCAGTTAAGGACATATTAGAAGCAGAAATATGAGAAAAGATAGGTTGAAGAAGACTTAGATTAGATTGCTGTTAATAGTAATAGTTAAGGATGTGGGATGCTCTAGTTTAGAGGAAATACAAATATTTTTCTCAGGATAGAAAGGTGTATAGGTGAATGTCCTGCCAGTCTTTGGACTTATAACCCTATGATAAAGATGATGAAGAACTTTTTTGCATATAGTGGATTCTTATAAGGTTAAAAGTTAGTCAAAGCTGAGTTTTTTATTTTTACAAACTTTTGTTTTGATTTTTTCCCTTTTTTTCAGAAATAATTAAAAACTACATAAGTTGTCTACGTGATATTTATAATATATTAATACGTTTGTTTTTCTATCTAAAAAAAGTAGGTGATGTTCTGATTAGATATTTAGTTCTTATCAAACTTCGCGTGATGTCAGCTCATTAAAATTGAAAGGGTCCGTAACCCAAAGACATGGAGGCCGCCTTTTCGGCAGTTATAAATTATCTACCTGTTTGTTCGTGATGAATTACAGTTAATTATCCATTCGCTTAATAAATTATTGTCCTGTCAAAACCAAAGACAAGGACCCTGGCAACAATACGGCATAAACGCAATTAAATTTTAAAGGTCGATCGGAAAACAATTTCATCGTCAGCTGAACTGCCGAAATTCCTTAATCGAAACCCACACTTACACAACGAAAATGGGGACGTACAATCAATTGTCGAGACCTAAAACGTTTAATTAGTTAATTTTATCGTAGAAGTCAATTAACCAGGTACTCATTGGAAAAACTAAATTAATTCTCTAAAATTAAAGGTAGTCTACTATTGTTTACTGTGAACACATTTTGCCCAGTTAGTTGTATTACTGTTTATGAGAAGAACTTGTAAAATAATAAATAAAGGAATATTAACATTCTTCAATATAAAAAATTTAATACC